>NC_092340.1:108982500-109290000 GCF_046630445.1 Rutidosis leptorrhynchoides
GGAATAAACCCCATAATACATCGATTTTCAAAAACTACACACTTGACATAACAGTCAAATATAATACATGACAAAGGTTTTATTGAATGCAACACTTTATTTAATTAAAAGCATGAGACTCCTTGCACAGCTTACTAAGGTTATGCAACAGTGGAAGACTTTCTTAAGGACATGAGAATAAACATGCTTAAACAGTCAACACAAAGGTTGGTGAGATATATATGTTTAGCATCGATATAAATATAGACCACAAGATTTCATAGTTATAAATATATGTACACTCGCAAGTGTATAAAAGTATTCTATAAGTTATTGAGCGCTTCGGTAACTATACTTAACCATAAATGTAACATATTCCCTTTATTATGAAATCTCCCTACACTGTACCAAGTGTAGTAAAAATGAAGTACTATGCAACCGTTTACGATACTAGAGAGACTAGCCCAGTTGGGGTTGTCAAACCCGATAGATCTATCAATAGGATTCACGCTTACATGTTCTTACAACATATAAATATTAGTTACCAAGCTATTAGGGAAGATATGCAATGTGGTACAACTCAACGTAGAATATATTTTAAGTACTTGTGTCCATGGCGTAAAATATAAAATGCATGTATTCTCATCCCAAAATATTTTTAGAGTTTAAAAATGGGACTATATACTTACGGTAGTAAAAGTATATTAATAATAAGTTTTCAACTTATTAAAAATATGGTCGTCGTCCTTGGATTCACGAACCTGTAACAAATATATATGTATATCAAAATGTAATACAACTATTATTCATATCATATCTTCAATCACATGTGATTGTTTAAGTTCATATTTTCAATAACGTGTGATTGTTTAAGTTTATATTTTCAATCACGTGTGATTGTTTAAGTTGTCAAGTTAGCAGTCCAACGTTAGTAGTCCACAATTAGTAGTCCACAGTTAGTAGTACATAGTATACACGTGTTGTATAAGACTCAATCATGACCCACAATACCGCTATTGTAGTTACACGTATTGTGTATGTGGTGTCTTTTGATTTATCCGACGTATTGTGTAACCATGACATGTTAGAATACATGTGTAATATAAGAAAAGTTAGCTAGGACATGGTTAGTATCGATTTTAATGAATCAATCCCATAATCAAATTATCCATTTCTAACCAATATTGTTTTGCCGATAATTTCTTCGTTATAAATCCGTTTTGAGTGAATCAAATTGCTATGGTTTCATAACGAACTGTAATTTGTGAAACTAAACTGAAAAAGTGGTGGTTTATAGTCAGATTTACAAGTTATAATCCATATTTGAAAGAGGTAGTCATTTCCGTCAAAAGAACGACATCTTCATGACCATTTTGAAAAACATACTTCAATTTTGAGTTTAACCATGATTTTTGGATATAGTATCATGTTCATACGAAATATAATTTTCCCAGAATAACAACTTTTAAATCAAATATTATGAGAGTTTTTAATTATCCAACCCAAAATAGCCCCCGGTTTTACTACGACGGCGTATGTCCGGTTTTACGGTGTTCTTCGTGTTTCCAAGTTTTAACTCATTAAGTTAGTATATCATATAGATATAAAACATGTGTTAAGTTGTTTTTAAAAGTCAAGTTAAAAGGATTAACTTTGTTTGCGAACAAATTTAGAATTAACTAAACTATGTTCTAGTTTATAAACTCTTATATAGATAGCTATAAACATATGAATTGAACAAGAGTTGAAGTAGAGTTTTTACCTCAAGTTTAGAATGTAAAGTTGCTAGAAAGAAGTAGTAGAACAAAACTTGAGAGAGTTCTTGCAAGTGTGTATGAAAATTGGAAGTAAAATTTGAAAAATGAATGTGTAAAAATGAGTTAGAAATGGTGCTTATTTATAGGCTTGAAAATTTAGTTTTTAGTGAAAATATCTAGTATAAGTTAAAATGTATTAAGTAATGGATGACATATTAAATTGATTAGGTCGTGGATGAAATATTACACAAATAATTGCAGATTTCTATTGGTATATACCAATAGTAAATACTTCTAGAAGCTGTGTATAATACGGGTAAAAATACCGTATGAATGCGAGTAGAATTCTTGAGGAAATTGAACGTAAATATGAGTATAGCTATCCTTTATATGTATTGGTATATTATAAAGTGTATTCAATACTTGTAAGGATGTATTTACACTCGTAATACATTATATGTAGATATATTTTAACATAAGTTAATTACATCGTTTAAATAGTAACATATATATTGTTCAAAAATCTTTAAATTAGTAGTATGAAAATATATATATAATACTTTGTTAATATACTTAATGAGATATTTAATTATCATATTTTCAAGTTAAATATATATAAATCCATATATATACACAATAATTAAACAATTAAACAATTAAATCAAGTTACGACGTTCGTGAATCGTCAGAATAAAAGGGTGACCAAAAGCTTGTGTAAAACTCTTTCCGGAGGTTCAAGACTTATTAAAATTTATTGCTTATTAAGTCGGAATAATTAAATCATGTAAATAGTATAATCAAGTAGTCGGAAAAATTCGGGTTGTTACAGTACCTACCCGTTAAAGAAATTTCGTCCCGAAATTTGATCGAGATCGTCATGGCTGACAATAAGTATGTTTTCATGACGAATACGAGTTGAAAATTAGAGTTTTATCATCAGTGAGTAATATGGATAAAACAATTCGATTATGTGAAGTGTATGAGTGAAGCTATCGCAAAATAGTGAAATGAGGAAAGTAAAGATTCATCTTAACTTTTGACGTCGTCACGGTTGATTTCCGGATTAAAGAAAATCTATGTAATCTTAATAAGATTTGATTCTTCAGTAATTAAGGAAATTAGAATTTTCTTCGATTAGGTGCGTAATCTGCCTTAATTGTTATGTCTGATATTTTGCTATAAATTAACACCCCCTTCGTTTCCTTATTTCCACATCTCTCATCTTCTATACTTTCTTCCTTAATTCATACTTCCAAAACATTCGTCAATATGCTCCATCCAGTTCTGATTCTTGATATACTCCTAACTTTCATATCTGTCATTCTTCTTTTTCATCTACCACCGGAGGAATTTATTTACTTTTACTATTACCTTGGGGTTATAGTGTTTTTAATTCTCCCGTGCCTTTACGTTGCAATACGTATTGATATGCACGGTTTGTAATTTATGTATTGTTGTCGGGCTTTATATTTTCTTTTATATTTAAGAGTTCCATGCTTTTGTCTCCTCTTCCCGACTTCAGGTCAAGCGAGTAATGGTCCAGAATTCGTAGGTATGAAGCTTCGGATGAACAATACTAATGTTCTAAGAAAGAAATGGTAATAGCATGATCTGACTTGTTAAATTACCAGAAAATTACGGAAAAGACCGAATCATCAAGAAAAATATTTTCTTGATAATTCTAGAGGTTAAATAGAATGAAAAAGTTATGTAACATGGCACATGATGACGATATGGTCTGTGAATCATCATGTTCCATTAGAAACTGTAACGACCCGTCAAAATCGCTATTGACGCGGCACGTTAATCATTGATTCCACAGTGAGGTTTTGACCTCTATATGATACGTTTTGATAAAATATTGCATTCATTAAAATAAGTGACTTTCTAAACATAGAAAGTTATAAACATGTGGGTGAGTGCTTAGGTATAAGCAAATCCCCAAAATACATAAGTTTTTATCATACAGTTTGACATCACAGTCAAATTATTTATTACACAACGCAGTTTTATTTCGAATGCAATAAACTTTATACAAAGCATGAGAGACTCCATGCAGGCAACAAGCACATCACAGCGGAAGCAGTCTAAGGACCTGAGAATAAAACATGCTAAAAAGTCAACACGAATATTGGTGAGTTATAGGTTTAATTGCTCGAGTCATAATTATATATAAATATAGACCACAAGATTTCATCAAAAATTTATCAATAGATTCTACGTAACAGAGCACAGCACCCTGGTAACTAAACTTTAACGTTATAATGATAATTACCCCATTCATTTTAATACACGCAAACCAACGTGTCATAAATTCAAATAACATATGTCCGTTAAAAGGCTAGCGCTCTAGCTCGGACGGGGATGTCAAGCCATATGGATCCATATACAATTATTCACGCCCACCAGTCCATATCCTATGTGCTGGTAGCTACTAGTTACCAAAGCTAAGGGATTTTCGGTTTTACTCAGTGTAGAATTTAGTATGTACTTGTGTCTTATTGCGTTTAAAATAAATTGCATGTATTCTCAGCCCAAAAATATTTAAAGTATTTAAAAAGGGAGACTATAAACTCACTGTTCAATATTGATTCAATATTGTAGGCAAATTTCGTAGACGTAATGATGGTAGACGACTGTATGATTGGCCTTGGATTCAAGAACAATACCCCGAACAATACCCAATATTTCCTTAGTTTAAAACGGTTTGAAACCCGAATTAAAACACCCTCGTATATACTTTATTATTATTAAACTTAAATTAAAATTATAATTATAATTATAAATATAAATTTAAATTACAGAATAAGGATAAGAAAGAGTGTGAAAAAATCCGTCGAGCAAACTGGCGTATTTATAGTACTTTTCCATTTTCTGTAGCCCATGCGATCGCATGGGTTTTCAGTGTTTTTGCCATGCGCTCGCATGGCTGCCTGATTCGCTTTTGTTTGCTAGTTTGTCGACAGTGGTACTGTAGCAAATAGTGGCACTGTAGCAAATAGTGTTTACTGTAGCAAAGTTTTCACTGTAGCTACTGTAGCAAAGTCGTTTTCACTGTAGCAAATAGTGTTTTTCACTGTAGATACTGTAGCAAAGTTATTTTCACTGTAGTAAATAGTGTTTTACTGTAGCAAAGTCGTTTTTACTGTAGAAAATAGTGTTTTACTGTAGCAAAGTCGTTTTTACTGTAGCAAATATTGTTTTACTATAGAAAAGTCGTTTTTACTTGTACATCTTATAATATATATATATACATACATATAATTGTTCATGAATCGTCGAGAGTAGTCAAAGGTAATTGAATATATGAAACGGTTCTAAAATTTTGAGACTCAATCTAACAGACTTTGTTTAACGTGTCAAAATAATAAATCGTATAGAGAATTAGTTTAAATAAGTCGAAATTTTTCGGGTCATTACAGTACCTCCCCGTTAAAGAAAATTTCGTCGTGAAATTTTGAGTAGTACCTGTTTTATGAGCGATATCAGTGAACAAATGTGGATACTTTTGCTTCATTTGATCCTCACGTTCCCAAGTAAACTCGGGTCCTCGTCTAGCGTTCCAACGAGCCCTAACTATCGGTATTTTGCTTTGTTTTAATTGTTTGACCTCACGGTCCATGATTTCAAAAGGTTCTTCGATAAAATGGAGTTTATCATTGATTCATATTTCATCAAGAGGAATTACGACATCCTCTTCAGCTAAATATTTCTTTAAATTTGACACGTGAAATGTGTCATGAACACTACTAAGTTCTTGCGGTAGCTTTAATCGATAAGCAACTGCTCCAATTCTTTCGGTGATTTCAAAGGGTCCTACGTACCTAGGACTTAGCTTTCCTCGTTTACCGAATCTTACAATGCCTTTCCAGGGTGACACTTTCAACATGACTTTGTCGCCCACTTGAAATTCTAGCGGTTTTCTTCTTACATCAGCATAACTCTTTTGGCGACTCATGGCCGTTTTCAATCGCTGTTGTATTTGAATGATCTTTTCGGTGGTTTTATGAATAATTTATGGTCCAGTAAGTTGTCTTTCTCCTACTTCACTCCAACAGATAGGAGATCTGCACTTTCTACCGTAAAGTGCTTCAAATGGTGCTGCGTTGATGCTCGTATGATAGCTGTTATTGTATGAAAATTCTGCCAACGGTAAGTGTCGATCCCAACTGGTTCCAAAGTCAATCACGCATGCCCGTAACATGTCTCCCAATGTTTGTATTGTTCTTTCACTTTGACCATCTGTCTGTGGGTGATAAGCGGTGCTCATATCTAATCGAGTTCCCAATACTTTTTGTAATGACTGCCAAACACGTGATGTGAATCGGGTGTCGCGATCAGATATGATAGAGATGGGTACACCATACCTGGAAACTACTTCCTTCAAATATAGGCGTGCTAATTTCTCCATACTGTCTGTCTCCTTTATTGGTAGAAAGTGAGCTGATTTAGTTAGACGATCAACTATCACCCAAATAGTATCATGACTACTTGCAGTCCTTGGCAATTTCGTAATGAAATCCATGGTTATTCTTTCCCATTTCCACTGTGGAATTTCTAGTTGTTGCAGTAATCCTGAAGGCTTTTGGTGCTCAGCTTTGACCTTTGCACACGTCAAACATTTGCTTACATAAGTAGCAATTTATGTCTTCATATTAGGCCACCAATAGAACTTCTTGAGATCGTGGGTACATTTTCTCATTTCCTGGGTGAATTGATTACCTCATTTTATGTGCTTCATCCAGTACTAGTGGCCTTAGATTACCATGTTTTGTTACCCATATCCTATCAGCAAAATACAGGGTTCCATCGGCTTTTACTTCAAGCTGTTTTTCTAATCCTTTGCTCATTTCACCTTTTTCATTTTCTTCTTTTAAAGCTTCTAACTGTGCTGCTTGAATTTGCTTTGTGAGATCGGTACGAATTGTAATGTTCAAAGCTCAGACCCTAAGAGGTTTTACTATTTCTTTCCGACTTAGGGCATCAACTACAACATTAGCCTTTTCGGAGTGGTAACGGATTTCACAATCGTAATCGTTTAACAACTCTACCCAGCGACGTTGTCTCATATTGAGTTGTTTTTGATCAAAAATATGCTGAAGACTCTTATGGTCAGTGTACACTGTACACTTGGTGCCATATAGATAGTGTCTCCATATTTTGAGTGCAAAAACTACTGCTCCAAGTTCCAAATCGTGCGTCGTATAGTTCTTTTCATGAATTTTTAGTTGTCGTGAGGCATATACGATAACTTTTGTGCGTTGCATTAATACACATCCTAAACCTTGGCGCGAAGCATCACAATAGATCACGAAATCATCATTTCCTTCTAGTAATGATAAAATGGGTGCAGACGTTAACTTCTTCTTTAATAACTCGAATGAGGATTCCTGTTCCGTGGACCAATCATACTTCTTTCCCTTTTGAGTCAATGCAGTTAAGGGTTTGGCGATTCTAGAGAAATCTTGAATGAATCTTCGGTAGTAACCAGCAAGACCCAAGAATTGGCAGATTTGTGTTGGAGTCTTCGGTGTTTCCCATTTACTAATGGCTTCGATCTTGGCAGGGTCAACTTTAATTCCATGTTTATTGACAACATGGCCCAAAAATTGTACTTCTTGTAACCAGAAATCACACTTCGAAAATTTTGCGTACAGTTCTTCTTTCTTGAGTACCTCTGGTACCAGTCTTAAGTGTTGCTCATGTTCTTCCTTGTTCTTCGAGTAAATCAATATGTTGTCGATAAAAATAATGACAAATTTGTCTAAATACGGTCTACAGATGCGATTCATTAGATCCATGAATACTGCTAGAGCATTAGTTAATCCAAAAGGCATGACTAAAAATTCATAGTGACCGTAACGGGTTCTGAACGCGGTTTTAGGAACATCTTCTTCCTTCACTCTCGGCTGATGATATCCGAAGCATAGATCAATCTTAGAATAAACACTTGATCCTTGCAATTGATCAAACAAATCATCAATCCTCGGTAATGGGTACCGATTCTTGATCGTTAATTTGTTTAATTCTCGGTAATCTATGCACATTCTCATAGATCCATCCTTCTTCTTGACGAACAGAATAGGAGCACCCCAAGGTGAAAAGCTGGGACGAATAAATCCACGGTCCGATAATTCTTGCAACTGATTTTGTAATTCTTGCATTTTTGAAGGTGCAAGTCTATATGGGGATCGGGCTACAGGTGCAGCTCCTGGTACGAGATCAATCTGGAATTCTACACATCTGTGTGGAGGTAGCCCTGGTAATTCTTCTGGAAATACTTCGGGATATTTTCTTACAACCGGCATGTCATCAATGCTTCTTTCTTTAGTATCGATCTTCTTTACGTGTGCCAGAATAGCATAACAACCTTTTCTTATAAGTTTCTGGGCCTTCATACAGCTGATAAGGTTCAGCTTCGAGTTGCTTTTCTCCCCATAAATCATTAACGACGTTTCATCCTTTCGAGGGATGTGGAATGCTTTCTCAGCGCAAACAACTTCCGCTCTTGTTTTAGACATCCAATCCATGCCAACGATTACGTCAAAACTTCCTAATTCTACGGGTATCAAATCGATTTTGAAGGTTTCACCAGCGAGATTTATTTCACAACCATGACAAATTTTATCGACTTTTATCAGTTTACCATTAGCTAATTCAATAGTATATTTATCGTCTAGAGGCAATGATGCACATTTTAGTTTAGAACTAAAGTCTTTACACATATAACTTCTATCAGCACCCGTATCAAACATAATAGAAGCTAGTTGATTATTAACGGTAAATGTACCTGTGACAAGATTAGGATCCTCACGTGCTTCACTGGCACTAACATTAAATGCCCTCCCACGTGCGGGTTCTTTGTTCTTCTCCTTATCAGGGCATTGATTTATAAAGTGACCAAACTTCCCGCATCCAAAACATTTCTTGACATCAGTCGGTTTTGTCTTTACTTCAGAAACGGTGGCATAACAATCTTTCGCCACATGTCCTTTCTTGTTGCACTTATCACAGACCACTTGGCAATAACCTGCATGATGTGTGTAACATCTTTTGCAGAACGGATGGGGTCCCTTATAGTTTGGACTAGCAGTTGCCCCATCTTGTTTACCTTTAAAAGTTTCTTGTTATTCAGGTGAGTACTTTTACCCTTATAGTCTTCCCATTTCCTCTTTCCTTCAGTTGTCTTGACTTCGGTAATTGGTGCCTTAATCGAACTCTCTGTGATCTGGTCTATGAGTTGGTGTGCCATTGTCATGGCTTCCTGCATTGTATTCGGTTTGGACGATGTAACATTTTCTTTGATATTGATCGATAAACCGTCAATATACATTTCTATCTTTCGTTTCTCGTTTGGCTCCAATTCGGGACACAACAAGGCTAGTTCCATGAAATGCTTTTCATAGTTATTGAGATTCGCGCCGAAAACCATCAGATTATGCAACTCAGATTCCATTTTTCTGATCTCGTTTCGAGGACAGTACTCCTTGATTAGCATCTTTTTCAGTTCTTCTCAAGAGATATCATATGCCGTATCTACTCCTTCTGCTTTAGCATAATTGTTCCACCAAGTAAGTGCACCGTCTTGCAATGTGCACGAAGCATACTTTGACTTGTCTCCGTCCGCACAATTACTGATTTTGAAAACGGACTCCATCTTTTCAAACCATCGGGTTAGACCGACTGGTCCCTCGGTCCCACTAAACGTCTGTGGTTTGCATCCTTGAAAAGTTTTGTATGAGCATCCGTTTCGTGAGTTTGTGTTCACTGCTGCTGCTTTGGCTGCTGCTTCGGCTACTGTTTTTGCTGCCTCGGCTACAGCAATTCTTTCATTCACACGTTTCTCGACTAGTTCCACAAACTCATCATCCGACATTTGAGACATGTTTCTTCAATAAACACAAGAGAGATAATTTAATCATATAGAATATTATAGGTAAAATGAGTTGTCAATAGTTAATCGTAGCATATTAATAATATGAACCAATTATTATAAAAGCCTTTTCTTCTTATTAGCATTTTATAATTTTTTCTAGGGTATTACCTACCCGTTAAGTTCATACATAATAGCTAGTACAAGGAATTAACTACTAAAATCCTAATAATATTCCACTATGAAAAATTATAGCGAGTTACTACGTTATTATGTAATAATAATAATAATAATAATAATAAGTAGTAATAATACAAATAATCATTCCATGCATTTATTATTAATAAACCAAAATAATACAATACCATACAATACCGATATTTTACATATGCTTATTCTACATAACAAGATAGAGTAGCACACATAAGCAATAGAATAGCGCATGGAAAATGCGAGGTCGTTTATTCAGAACTATCAGAAACTTCTTCCCATTTGGTTCTCTCTGTCAATTGTTTGTGTGTGCATGGTCCGACAGACATTCTAGCAGTGTATTTAATTTTTGGTTGGGGTTTTGAGGTGCCCGGTGCCTCAGTGGGTTTACTATGGTAAGGGTGGTGACGAACCGAATGGTCATGTTCCTTTTTAATAATTAAGGACTTTTTATTATTGTGGTTGTTTTTTATCTATAGCAAGTTGGAATTTCTCCTTAGTGATTTCTATTATTTCATTAGCGAAATCCTCCTCCTCACTGATCTCGTCTGATGACGAACTGTCTGAGTCATGTGTAGGAGAATATGATGAAGAACTGTCTGAATCATGTGTACGAGAATATGTACCGGTGGTCATAAACCGAAATCTTCCAGGTGTAATCTTCACAACCCGCCCGTCGGCGGTGTATCTGGCCCAATGTCTATGTTCGTTTAGAAATGGACGATCCTCGTTTATTCCAGGGATCATGGGTCCATGCCAACGATACTGTGGCTCCGGAAAACTAGAGTTGGGTGGAGCTGGGACCTCCTCTGGGATAACCTGGAGTTGAGATTCCCCAGCTAACACAATTTCTTCTTTAATAGGTATTGGAACGTCCTTTTTAGTTGTGGAGAGAATAGATTCAGTGTCCGATTCCGAGTCGTACAAAATGATAGGATTAGAAGAAGTCATCTATCACATAATTGAAACAACAATTAAGTTAGCATATAAATATATCATATATAGTGTTTTTGACAAGATGATAAGCAAAAATTGGTAAAAATAGATATGGTCATAGTCCAGACTCACTAATATATCCTAACAGTTAAACACATGATGACGATATGGTCTGTGAATCATCATAACTGTAACGACCCGTCAAAATCGCTATTGACGCGGCACGTTAATCATTGATTCCACGGTGAGGTTTTGACCTCTATATGATACGTTTTGATAAAATATTGCATTCATTAAAATAAGTGACTTTCTAAACATAGAAAGTTATAAACATGTGGGTGAGTGCTTAGGTATAAGCAAATCCCCAAAATACATAAGTTTTTATCATACAGTTTGACATCACAGTCAAATTATTTATTACACAACGCAGTTTTATTTCGAATGCAATAAACTTTATACAAAGCATGAGAGACTCCATGCAGGCAACAAGCACATCACAGCGGAAGCAGTCTAAGGACCTGAGAATAAAACATGCTAAAAAGTCAACACGAATGTTGGTGAGTTATAGGTTTAATTGCTCGAGTCATAATTATATATAAATATAGACCACAAGATTTCATCAAAAATTTATCAATAGATTCTACGTAACAGAGCACCCTGGTAACTAAACTTTAACGTTATAATGATAATTACCCCATTCATTTTACTACACGCAAACCAACGTGTCATAAATTCAAATAACATACGTCCGTTAAAAGGCTAGCGCTCTAGCTCGGACGGGGATGTCAAGCCATATGGATCCATATACAATTATTCGCGCCCACCAGTCCATATCCTATGTGCTGGTAGCTACTAGTTACCAAAGCTAAGGGATTTTCGGTTTCACTCAGTGTAGAATTTAGTATGTACTTGTGTCTTATTGCGTTTAAAATAAATTGCATGTATTCTCAGCCCAAAAATATTTAAAGTATTTAAAAAGGGAGACTATAAACTCACTGTTCAATATTGATTCAATATTGTAGGCAAATTGCGTAGACGTAATGATGGTAGACGACTGTATGATTGGCCTTGGATTCAAGAACAATACCCCGAACAATACCCAATATTTCCTTAGTTTAAAACGGTTTGAAACCCGAATTAAAACACCCTCGTATATACTTTATTATTATTAAACTTAAATTAAAATTATAATTATAATTATAAATATAAATTTAAATTACAGAATAAGGATAAGAAAGAGTGTGAAAAAATCCGTCGAGCAAACTGGCGTATTTATAGTACTTTTCCAATTTCTGTAGCCCATGCGATCGCATGGGTTTTCAGTGTTTTTGCCATCCGCTCGCATGGCCGTCTGATCCGCTTTGTTTGCTAGTTCATCGACATCAAATAGTGGTACTGTAGTAAATAGTGTTTACTGTAGCAAAGTCGTTTTCACTGTAGCTACTGTAGCAAGGCGTTTTCACTGTAGCAATAGCGTTTTCACTGTAGCTACTATAGCAAAGTCATTTCACTGTAGCAAATAGTGTTTACTGTAGCAAAGTCGTTTTTACTGTAACAAATAGTGTTTTACTGTAGCAAAGTCATTTTTACTGTAGCAAATAGTGTTTTACTGTAGGAAAGTCGTTTTTACTTGTACATCTTATAATATATATATATACATACATATAATTGTTCATGAATCGCCGAGAGTAGTCAAAGGTAATTGAATATATGAAACAGTTCTAAAATTTTGAGACTCAATCTAACAGACTTTGTTTAACGTGTCAAAATAATAAATCGTATAGAGAATTGGTTTAAATAAGTCAAAAATTTTCGGGTCATTACAGAAACTCAGCATGACTTACTGTAATATAATCACGTTGATCAAGTGTCATTATATTATACTAACTCATGCTTCAGTCCCCAACACTACTTCAAAAACATTCATATTTTAAATTCGAATTTTTTTTTCTTCAGAATTTAGAAACTAAAACAGTTTCTTTTATGATATAACACAGATAGCGTGCAGAAATGAATAATTTCATATAATAATAGTTACGAAAATATCTTCAGAAATATCGAGGATATTTATAATGAAAGATACGATGATATCTTAGAATTTCTAAGATCGAAAGGTGATGAAGAAGATTTGTCCTCAAAGGTTTAGAGTCAGGAGCAAGGTATTCGTTAATGTCTTCAGTAGATACTGAATCATTTAGATTCTTTGAAGGCAGGTTTAGTCTTTGTGATTTGTTCACAGCCTCCTTCATGATTTGCTCAATCCGTTTTCCAGTTCCAAACCTTCTTTTTTCTGAGCTTTGCCAACGCACTATTCTTTATCATCAAACTTTTGGCTGTTAAGGTCGTTTACAGTTTTTGCTGCTTCATCAGCATTTTCAGAATTTCGAGAACTGATTCGTAGGTTGGGCGCTTTTAAGAATTTCAGAATGGAAGATCATAATTCTAAGAGATAATTGTTATAGGTATGCATATAACTTTTGATGTAGAAACGTTGCGAGATTTAAAATACTGATTGCTAATTCCTGGTAGTTGGTATAGCAATTATTGTTACAAGATGTGGATGAGTACATGATACAGTTTCAATGAGTATAATGATTTTTCAGAAGGTCAAAGATCAATGAAGTTGTTGGTAAGTTTACTGCTAATGTGGCGAGATATAAAAGGTTCCCTGGTAACAATGATGAAGGGGTAATCGTTAGAATAAGGCTTATTCGAATGAATAATTGAAGTTGATTTGCTGGAGCTGTGATAAAACTGCCTACTTTGAAAAGGGATTGAAAAGTTATTTTTGGTAATAAATTCCAAAGGATCTGACACGGATACATGTTAAACTTCTACTTGGGTTCCGGGAGTTTTCCAGGTGTATGACTGTATGCATAAGTTCTTCTTTTCATAGATAACGTGTGGTTGGATCGTCTTCTCGATTGTTTCTTAATTGAGGTGTTTTCAAGACTCGTGAAGGGTTTAAAAGCATATTGTAATCGTCAATATACATATGATGTTCTAGAGTTTTGGACAACATGAATATTTTTCTGAGTTTTACGAATAGAAGTGATGTTCTATCACAGTTTTGAAGTCAAAGTATAGCTTTGAAAACTGTAGGGATCTAAGAGTGATGTCTTCTGTTATATCTTGACTTAAATTTTGATTTGTCAAAATCAGAATATGTAATCAAATTTGGATGAGAATGGTTGTTTTGATTTCTATAAAAGAATGTATATCGTTGTGAAATTAGTGAGTATAGTTGATGATTTGCTGAATCAGAATCGAAGAATATAACATATTAATTGTGAATTTATATATCCCTCAGGTATTACCTACCCGTTAAAAGTTTCACAAGTAATATTTTGTACAAGAGAACTTTTATTACAGCCTTTATGAATATATATATATATATATATATATATATATATATATATATATATATATATATATATATATATATATATATATATTTTCTGCAGATGTAACATAGATTTAATGAGTTAATATAATATTAAACTCATTTGATTTTCGGCTGGAACTAGGAATGAATAATCTCTAAAACATTAGAGATTACATAATCTTCGCGGAGTATTTCACTAATGTAGTCAATACTTCATTATTTATTCTTATTGGCATTTCTTCGGTGAATGATGTTGATGTTTGTGGAGTTCTTGTGAATTTCGTAAAGAACGAATGATGTTTTCCAGAAAGTTTCTAGTACATCGAAGATGAAAGTGTACAATCAAACATGTAATTGAATAATACACTTGGTTTATTATGAAATGGAATTCATTGAATTGAAACAGAGATTGTAGTTAACGATGGTTAAGTTGTTAATGACGGATGTACATCATAGCATATTAATATGAATTTAACCGAGTAGTATCTACCCTTTTTCAATTCATACATAATAGCTTAGTACGAAAAGATTTATTTTGATCTCAAAATTCATATATATATAAAATATACATATAATTTCTTCAGGGGGAATGAGTTAATACTTCATAACTCGTTGATATAATATACGCGTTGTTGATTTCTGATGATGTTGATGATTATGGAATTGGCGGAGCTTGTAGTGCTACAGGTTTTGCCGGTGTTGATGATACTGATGGTGATGCTGGTGGTACTACCGATGGTGCTTCTATAACAAGTCTAGCTTGTAAACCACGCACCATTCTTGTCAGGTTTTCTACTCTTCCTTCTATCATTTCGGTCCATTCATCTGATTTATGGTTAAGGCTGGAATAGATAATCTCTAAGACTTTAGAGATTACATAATCGCCGCAGAATGTTTCTCCAATGAAGTTATGAATCAATACTTCATCGGTTATTGTTGTTGGTACTCCTTGGTATCTACGGTGCGTATGAAGTTGATGCTTGAGGTATAGATTGTGACGTTGAGGTGTGGGATGTGGATGTTGTTGTTGATGGTGGTTGATGTTAAAGCTAAGGGGTATAAAATACTATTAAATTTTAGAAGGAAATACTATTAAATACGATACAATTTTACACAAGATATTTATTTATTTATAGAATGGATATACTTAAACCTTGCTACAACACTTATAGGCAGTGTACCTAATCGTACAGTAGTGTAGTTTTTAGTAAGTCCGGTTCGTTCCACATGGAAAATCTTTAAACAAAGCTTAACGCTATATTAGTTTACTTTTATAAAAATACAAATATATATATATAAGTAATATTATTATTATAAAGGGGGGTTTTTACCGTTTAATGACCGGTTTGTCGATTTTAAAACTTTAGTCGCAGTTAAAACCAAATGTAAAATATTAAAAATATATACAAGACTTAAATTAAAGCGTAAAGTAAATAACGATAATGAAATTTCGATAAATAAAAGTGCGATAAAATAAACTTGCGATAATTAAAAAGTACGAAAATTAAAGTGCAATTAAATACAATAACAATAAATAAAATGCGATAATTAGAAGTGCAATTAAATATAAAATAAAGGAAATAAAATATGAAATAAAATAATTATGCTTATTTAAACTTCCGTAATCATAATGTTTGACGTTTTGATTTTAGTTTTATGCCCATGGGTTAATTGTCCTTTGTCCTGGATTATTTAATATGTCCGTCTGGTTTTTGTCCATAACAGTCCATCAGTCATAAATATAAAGTGCGAGTGTCCTCGTCAAATTATTCTTATACCTGAAGTTAAATATTCCAACTAATTGGGGACTTAAACTGTAACAAGATTTTAATACTTTGTTTAATAATTAAACCAGGATGTCGACTGAGTGTAACCCAAGGTTTTAATACTTTGTTAACAATTATGCCAAGTGTCCTTGTACATAATTTCACCCCTGTTTTAATAATTCTAGTGACTGTTAATCCATTCCCGTGTCCGGTTAAATGAACGATTATTCGTACATATAAATACCCCGCCCATCGTGTCCGATCGAGTGTATATGATAATTTATAGGGACGCCCAATTGTAAATCTTTATATTAACATTAACAAACTATCATTTAGTTAAACAAATATAAAGCCCATTAATAGCCCATAGTCTAATTTCCACAAGTGTCGTTCTTTTGTCCAAACTCCAATTATGGTACAAAACCCAATTACCCAATTTTAATATTTTTAGCCCAACATCATGATTACTTCAGATTAAATAAGCATAATAATAACTTAGCTACGAGACATTAATGTAAAAAGGTTGAACATAACTTACAATGATTAAAAATAGCGTAGCGTTACACGGACAGAATTGGGACTTACACCCTTACAACATTCGCTAACATACCCTTATTATTAGAATTATAATTAAAATTAAAATTAAAATATAAATTATAAATATAAATATTACGTATGAATGGAGAAGAGAAAAGATATATTTTTTTTGCGTTCACCAAACTGCGAATTTATAGGGCATGTGGCCTGACTTTTCATGCCATGCGATCGCATGGACTTTCTTCTTCCTGGCCATGCGATCGCATGGCCAGCTCGGAGAGCTCACATGTTGCTTGTTTCCTTGTGCCGACGTTTTATAAATATAATATAATATATATATTAATTTTAAGAATTAATTATATATTATATTATATTCATATGCATAGTTGACTTGTAATTTTTAGTCCGTTGCGTCGAGCGTTGAGAGTTGACTCTGGTCCCGGTTCCGAATTTTCGAACGTCCTTGCGTACAATTTAATATCTTGTACTTTGCGTTTTGAATCTTGTACTCTTGTGATTTCGAGACGTTTCTTATCAATAATTGGAACCTCTTTGATTGTATTTTGTACTTTTGAGCTTTTTGGACCTTTGCGTCTTCAATTCGTCGAATCTGTCTTTTGTCTTTACCTTTTATTATTTAAACGAATATCACTTGTAAATAGAACAATTGCAACTAAAAGCTTGTCTTTCTTGAGGAATAATGCTATGAAATATATGTTCGCTTTTAGCATTATCAAATATTCCCACACTTGAGCGTTGCTTGTCCTCAAGCAATTTAGTCTTGAAATACTAGAATCACTTCTTTATTCTTCACACTTTGTACATCAGTGATTTCTATACGGCGGTATAAACAATGGTAGTAACGATGTGGTTTACAGTCCCATATGACTATATAAAAATTTAGATCCATTAAGGAAATTGGATCTTTATGAAAACATTTGATCTTTGAAAATTCAATCTAGCTTTTACCCTAGATAAGTTTTCCGAAATAACCCTTCACCGGTGTTTGGAAAATATTTTTGTGGGCTTGGTGGGTTTCAGATTTGAAAATTTTAGCTCAAAACTTATGGTTTTGTGTTACCCACTTGCTAACCTTGTATTTAGGAAAGCACACATCCAGTATACTTGCTCCGTATATTACCTTTTAGTAAACTACCGTCCGGTTGTAAAGGAAAGCGTTGAACAAGCAACTGTTAAGGCAATATCCCCTGACATGCTTTTAATTATGGTCAAAAACGTGTCGGATCCAATTACTATCCTTGGTAGGAGCAATAGTAAAGCTCATCCTATAATTTTTTCGGGCTGGCACAAGGTCCTGTCTTCGACCATGCTATGCAACCACCGTTCTTACGGTTGACACCCGATTTAGTTCAGGTGATCTAATGAATTCCAGGTGAATTCCTAGGATTTTACGTTCAATGGTAATGAACGCATTGAAAATGGGTTTTCAGAAAACAAATCGGTTTATAATTTGATCAAAATATTTTCTCGTTCAAGCTCGAGTTTAGATATCATTGAATTCCATGAGTTTGAATTCTCAATCTTTAAGGTCAATCTCTAGGATTGAGTAATATCAGGCTTAAAAGCTGATTTTTAATCTTTAAGGAGATTATCCTTTCTGGGGATCTGATTCATTAGTCTTATCCAGCTAATTTGCACGGTACCCCCCCATTTTACGAGATAAATCCTTCTCATGGTTAGGATAAATCTGATCACTTGGCAACCCTGTTTAATGCTGAGGTCCGTGGATTTCCTGCTGATTTTAGTGATGACTTTTCTAGGTTTTTCGTCAACCTACAGCTGGTCTGGACGACAACTTCATGACCTAAATCAAGAAGCGCGTGTCTTTTTCGGAAGACTTTACTTCCTTTTAGTGATGGAATTGATTCATCGTGTAGATCCATCTCTTCTTTTCTTTCATCGGGTAAAATAGTTTAGTTTAGTCCAAAGCAAAAGTATTTTCAGTTATTTGTTACAGAAATATGTGACATATGTTTAAGATAACTTGGTAATTTTTCCCACACTTGGCTTTTATTTTCCTTTTTATTGTCCTCTATTCTATTTTAAATGAATTTTAACATTTTGGTTTGTTTCTCAATTTATGTTCTTTCTGAGGTAACAATAATTTTGGTGTTAACACCTAGTTTTATCGTTCATAAATATGTATAAACATGATTTTGAGTTCATTTAATTGAAAATTTTGAAAATTTTTACTAGAATTGGGTAGTCAGTATATAAGACTAGGGCTGTTCTTTATCATCAGAGAGCACTAGATTCTAATACAACTACTACGTTACTAGTATTTTTAATGGTAACCAAGTGTTTAAGATAAAATTTTTAAAAATCCGAAAGAATTTAACCCCTTCCCACACTTAAGATCTTGCAATGCCCTCATTTGCAAGAAATCAGTAACAATTTAAATTATTGAGGGTGATTAGCGTAAAAATGATTAAATTTTACCAAAGTTTCTAAACATATTGGCGTTTGGTTGCTGAATGATAAATGGTGCATATCATTTGTTCATTTCGTCTGTGGTTACATCACATTTATTTGTCATCTTGTAGTCAAAATTAGTAGCTTTTGCTGAACTTAATGCCAGTCTTTAAAAATGCGCTGTTTTACCCTGTTTTGTAAAATTTACAATATACATACATACAAATATAAACATGCATGGCAATTTGAAATGGGACTTAATATCCCACTTTCAAATCCTAAATGTGAAATATTAGTACACAATAATAATAAAAATGATAAAGATTACATAAGTATATTCAATAACATAAGTTTAAACATGAATAAGTAAAAAGATAAAAACATAAAAATCATATAAATAACCAAATGGAACTAAATCAGTCTGGATATGGGTTCCAGTTCATCTCGTCAGGTGGGTTCCATTGTTGGTTATAGGTGTTCTGATAGGCTTAGTTATAGTCATATCGGTTAAAGGGTGGTCGGATATCGGGGCTATGTGGCAGAAAATGAGCAGGTCGAGTAGGTACATAGTTATTTGGTACCTGATATGATAGATGGCTCATGATTTGGTGCTGATGAACTAACCAGCTATCGTGTTGGCGTAACCTATAATCCTCGTATACTCGCTCGGAGTTCCACTGCTCATACATACTATGTCTGGCCGCGTTCGTCATTGCTTCCTCATCTATACGAACGTGGATGTCAAGAATAGCATCTCGAAAGACATCCCTAATGTCTTCCGCCTCCTCCATTTCCTCGTCTGAGCCTCTCTCTACCTGAGGATGAGATCCCTCATAGGGTACTGCCTGGTTACGTCTACTTTTCAATACCTTAGCACCCACATAAACTTTTAATCCTAAGGGCTCAACCTGTTCTCTACAAAGCTGTAATGGACCCCCTTGGTTCCTATCAACACCTAAATACTCTCCAATGAGAGTAACAAAAATACCTCCTCCTATTATACTCCCGTCCTGCATTCCCTCTATCATTTTAGATAAATAAAAAGCAACACAGTAAGGGATATTGACAAAGCTTCTAGGATCCCGAATACACTTTAGGTAGAATAAATCATGTAAGGTAATTTTTTCTTTATTATGACCTCTCTGTGTAATCCAGTTAGCCAAAAATCTATGAATAATACGAAGCTCGGCTCTGTCAATATGTGTATAGGAGTGTCCTCATGCTCGTGTAAAAACATCAAAATGTGACATACGCCTCCAAATGGCGTCAGCGTCAAAGTTACTATCTACCCTTTCACCATAATGAATCAAATTTGTACAATCGGGTAATAGCAACTCACCAGGAGTATATATCTGTAAGGCCCTGGCCATGTCCAACATGGACATTCTGTACATCCTACCGCCAAGGATAAACCTAAGAAATCTTCTATCATCTATTATAACAATATTTGTATCAAGTGATACAGTACTCATCAACTCAACACACCATTCCTTATATACAGGTCTACGAATGGTAAAAAGACGTTCCCAATCTGTAAAAGAAGAACTGCCATACCTTTGAACTAAAAGCTGTCTAACACGGTCAGCTAGATGGACCGTTTCCAAAGGGGCCCAATCGATTACCCTTGGCACCTCTACATTTTTTGTTACCAATTTGAATTTGTTCCTTTGATATGTCTCGTAATCTCTCCATCTTCTATCGAATCTCAGATTAGGATGTAGAGTGTGCTCAGAAATTGTTGGGAATTCTACTGGCGGCCTCATTGGGAATACTATGAATTCATCAACAAACTGTACCGGATCATAATAAGGTATGTGCTAATCAGGCTGTTGTTGTGGTTCTTGTTGTGGTTGTTATTCGTGTTGCATTTCTGGTTCTGGTTCTGGTGCTTGTGCTGGTCGTCTAGATGATGATGCTCCTGAACCTCCAGTATCGGCTTTCTGAAAAACACATTAAATACAAATTTTGTGCATCCAAATATGCATTAGTGTTAGCAAAATAACAACTTAAAACAATCACTATAACATGTTAAATCAAAATTAAACTTATACACATTTTCACAATTTTTCACAATTCTACACTTTTCAAATAAGCACATATGAAAATGTATACAAAGTTCATAAGCTTTTAACTCAAATAACATGTCAAAATATTCATTACTAATAATTAAACAAGTCTCAAATGGCAAATATATCAAATTAATCAAGTTCGTGAATTTTGGACTTAAAAAGTCCACTTTAATCTCCAAAAATCATGTTTAGGATCATTGTTTGGATCATTTAACTATCTAAACATGTTACACTACTCAATTTAGCAATAATTCATGACAAAAATTGGCCATAACCTGTTTATATCAAAAAGGCCCAAATTGCTCAAGAACACAAACCCTAGATTTCTAAAAATTTTGAAGTTTTTGGCTTCAAATCATGTTAAATAGCATCAATCTAGGTTATACATGTATAAAATACTAACAATTTAACACTAATTACACTAGAAATTAACAAAATTGCATTAGGTAAAAAATTGGTAATTATCACAAAAACTAGGAATTTATAGAGTTTAGGGGTGTAACTTTTACCATTTTGCTGAAGAATGAGAATCTAGGCATGATTAGAGCAAGAAATTTGATGAATTATGGTGGAAAAATGGCGAAAATTGGTGAATTTTTGGGTGAGTTTCGTGAATGTGTGTGTTTTGTGGAGAAGAAACAGACCCGCTGGTCTGTATGTACCAGGCCTGTAATTGGCCTCCATGCGATCGCATGGATGGATAGGGTGATTCCCATGCGATCGCATGGGTACCCGGCTACAGTGTTTTTTTTTTTTTTTTTTTTTTAACTTTAACTTATAAAACAATTAAGTGATTAATTTTAAAATTTTGTTTCCATTTGTTTTAGGACGAGGTCGTTTCGGATCGATGTCCTAGTCCGTCCTTCGACAAAATTTTAAAATTTGTCTTTTTCAAGCGATTGTTTTAAAAGCTTAGATTTTTGGGTTTTTTTAATTTTTTTGGCATACCTTAATTCAATAAGATTAAAAATAATGATAATAAAAGTTCTCATCCCTCCCTCGGGTAAAGCAATTTCGGTTCAAAGACCTAGTCTTCAACTTACGACGAATTTTAAAAATCATATTTTTAACTTAGCGAAATAAAGTAAATTTTTGTTTTTAATTTCACACAACTTAAATTTAAAAATGCATAAAATTCAAAATTAATATTAAAAATTCACACCAAACTTAATTTAAAAATTCATAAAAATAAAATTCACACCAAACTTAAATTAAATTTTTATATTATAAATTCACACCAAACTTATATTAATTTTTCGAATATTTACAATTTTAAATATATTGATTTTACAAAGTTTACAATATTAATTTAAGATTTATATATTAATTTTAAAAACATGGTAAAAATAAAATTAAAAATCTTTTTGGCTTTTTATCCCACTTTAATCAATCAAATATTATCAAAAATATGCGCCCCTCTTTTCGGTAAAGTAATTTCGGTTCCAAGACCTAATTTAACTCATGACGAATTTTTGAAATATTTTGGGTTGATTGATTAAAGATATTTATACCTTAAGAATAAACGTTAAATTTCGCAGTGATGTAATAAATTTTTGTATGATATCAACAATTTCGGTCGCCAAACCTAATTTTATTTAATACCAATTTAATACTTTATAGCGAACAAATTAGCGTTTATTATCAAAAGGTTAAAAAAATAAAAACTGTACAGACTTACCTGTGAGATAGTATTCTTAGTTATATGATCTATCCCATTCATAAGATAGTCGGTTTAATTGGTTTTTCATAGCTACATAGGCGTAACCTCGAGCATTCAGTGTTTTTTCTTCTAAATTTATGAACGGTCCGTCTCTGCATAAAGTAACAAATTCGGTATTTGAATAGGTTTGATTATTTGAACATTTACCTCCATGTGACCATTTTCCGCATTTGTGACATCTTTCAAGGTGTCATGCTCTTCTTTTCGCTGCGGATTTTGATTTTCCTTTACCAAATTGTAACTTATTATCTTCGCATCTGGATTCTTTTCTTACTCCGTCCAATCTTTCTCTGATTACTGATACTATTTCACTCGGTAGTGTGTCATTATTACGTTTAGTGATCAAAGCGTGTAGCATTAGACCATGGTTTAGTTCACAGGCAGTCTTCATTTCCTAAAAAAAAAAAAATTCAGAATGGGGGGAGAAGACTAGTTCTTTAGGGTCTGCTAGGGAAAGACCATTCGGGTTCCATTTTCGAGAACTACACGAAAACAGACAATCTAACTCTAACAGAAATACATAAAATCCTTAAAGATTTGATTCTCCCCACACTTAGTTAGCTGTGGTATCGAAATTGTGATTAACTTCATTGTCGAATTCCATCAGACTATCTATGTAGTGTTTAACTCTGTGACCATTAACTTTAAATTCAATCCCATTTGAATTTATTAATTCTATCGTTCCGTATGGGAAAACTCTTTTGACTATGAATGGTCCAGACCATCTTGATTTCAATTTTCCAGGAAATAGCTTGAATCGTGAATTGAAAAGAAGAACTCTGTCTCCTTCTTTAAATTCTTTTAAACTTCTGATTCTTTTATCATGCCATTTCTTCATTTTTTCTTTATAGATTAATGAATTTTCGTATGCTTCATGTCTTAACTCTTCTAATTCGTTTAGTTGACTTAATCGTAGACGTCCAGCTTCATGTATATCAAGATTACATGTCTTCAAAGCCCAAAATGCTTTGTGTTCAATTTCTACTGGAAGATGACATGCTTTTCCATAAACAAGTCTAAAAGGTGTGGTTCCAATTGGAGTTTTGTAGGCTGTTCTAAAAGCCCAGAGTGCATCCTCCAATTTAATGGACCATTCCTTCGGATTTGATCCTACGATTTTCTCTAGAATACGTTTTAAAGCTCGGTTGGTATTTTCAACTTGTCCACTTGTTTGTGGATGATATGCGGTGGAGATTTTATGAGTTACTCCATATCTTTTGAGAACTTTCTCAAGTTGATTATTACAGAAATGAGTACCCCGATCACTTATTAAAGCTTTCGGTGTTCCAAACCTTGCAAAAAGACGTTTTAAAAAGTTGACTACAACTCGTGCATCGTTAGTTGGGAGAGCTTGTGCTTCTGCCCATTTAGATACATAATCAATGGCTACGAGAATATATAGATTATTATGAGATTTTGGAAATGGACCCATAAAGTCAATACCCCAAATGTCAAATACTTTACATACTTGGATAACATTTTGTGGCATTTCATCACGTTGACTTATTTTTCCGGCCCTTTGACAAGCATCACAGGATTTGCAAAGAAGGTGTGCATCTTTGTAAATTGTAGGCCAATAGAATCCAGCATCGTAAACTTTTCTTGCTGTTAGTTGAGGCCCATAATGCCCTCCTGTTGGTCCTGTGTGACAATGGTTTAAAATTTTACTAGCTTCATCTCCGAATACACATCGGCGTATTATTCCATCTGGACAACTTTTAAACAGATGTGGATCTTCCCAAAAATAGTGTTTTATATCACTGAAGAATTTCTTTCGTTTTTGGTACGATAATCCTTTTTCAAGGAATCCACATACTAAATAATTTGCATAGTCTGCAAACCATGGAATTTCATTATAATCTATCTTCAATAGATATTCATCAGGAAAGTTGTCTTGTATGGCCGATTCATTTAGAACTTCTAATTCGGGATTTTCAAGACGAGAAAGATGATCAGCGGCGAGATTTTCTGCTCCTTTTTTATCTCGGATTTCAATATCGAACTCTTGTAAGAGTAAGATCCAACGGATTAATCATGGTTTAGCATCTTGTTTCGAAAATAGGTATCTAAGAGCAGAATGGTCGGTATAGACCACCGTTTTTGCTAGAACGAGATATGATCGAAATTTGTCAAAAGCAAAGACAATAGCAAGGAGTTCTTTTTCAGTAGTTGTATAGTTCGTTTGTGCTCCTTGTAACGTCTTACTAGCATAATATATAGGTTGAAATCGTTTTTCAATCCTTTGTCCTAAAACGGCTCCCATTGCAAAATCACTTGCATCGCACATTAGTTCAAATGGTAGATTCCAATTTGGTGTTATCATGATCGGCGCATTTGTGAGTTTCTCTTTAAGAATATTAAAAGATTTGATACATTCATCTGAAAAGATGAATGGAGCATCCTTTTCTAGGAGTTTATTCATAGGAGTGGCAATTTTAGAAAAATCTTTTATGAAACGTCGGTAAAAACCGGCATGCCCTAGAAAACTCCTAACTCCTCTAACATTGGTTGGATGTGGAAGTTTAGCAATTACATCTACTTTAGCTCTATCCACTTCAATTCCTTCCTTTGAAATTTTATGTCCAAGAACAATGCCTTCTTTAATCATGAAATGGCATTTCTCCCAATTAAGTACTAGATTTGACTGTTCGCATCTAATCAGCATTCGTTCAAGATTAACTAGACATGATTCAAATGTATCACCGAAGACTGAAAAGTCATCCATGAAAACTTCCATGCATTCTTCTATCATGTCGTGAAAAATCGCCATCATGCACCTTTGAAAGGTTGCAGGGGCGTTGCAAAGTCCAAATGGCATGCGTTTGTAAGCAAAAGTACCATAAGGGCACGTGAATGTGGTTTTCTCTTGATCTTCGGGTGCTATTGGAATTTGAAAATATCCGGAAAATCCATCTAGAAAACAATAGTAACTATTTCTGGCTAGCCTTTCCAACATTTGATCAATGAAAGGTAGGGGAAAGTGATCTTTTCTGGTGGCGTCATTTAATTTTCTATAATCAATACATACACGCCATCCTGTTACAGTTCTAGTAGGAATAAGCTCATTTTTTTCATTTGTAATGACAGTCATGCCACCCTTCTTAGGTACGCATTGAACTGGGCTTACCCATGGACTATCAGAGATTGGATAAATTAAACCTGCATCTAGCAGTTTAATAATCTCTTTCTTAACTACATCTTGCATATTAGGATTTAGTCTTCGTTGGCGTTGCACATACGTTTTATGACCTTCTTCCATAAGGATTTTATGTGTGCAATACGAAGGACTTATTCCTTTAATATCATGAATCTTCCATGCAATGGCCGGTTTATGAGCTTTCAATACAGAAATGATTTGTGATTTCTCATTTTCAGTAAGAGAAGACGATATTATTACAGGTAATTCAGATTCACCATGTAAATAAGCGTATTCCAAATGGTTTGGAAGTGGCTTTAACTCTAATTTCGGAGGTTCTTCTATCGATGATTTATATCGATATCTGTCTTCTTCTTTTAGCATTTGAATTTCTTCTGTTGTTGGTTCATATCCATTAGCTATTAGTGTAGCTAACATTTCAGCTTCATTAATTGGTTCATTACCTTCTCCTAAAGAACATTCTCCTGTTCCTTGTAATTCTGGAAATTCTTCTAATAATTCTGCATGTGAATCTATAGTTTGAATATAATAACATGTATCATCTGCAGATTGTGGTTGTTGCATTGCTCTATCAACTGAAAAGGTAACACTCTCATCCTCTATACTTAGGGTCAATTTCTTACCGAACACGTCTATCATTGCTTTAGCCGTGTTTAAGAGTGGTCTTCCTAATATGAGAGGAACTTGAGAATCTTCTTCCATGTCCAGAACAACAAAATCTACTGGAAATACTAAAGTACCAACTTTAACTAGCATGTTCTCCATTATCCCTCTAGGATATTTTATTGATGGATCGGCTAGTTGTATACTTATTCTGGTTGGTTTCAATTCTCCAAGGTCTAGTTTAGCGTATAATGAATACGGCATTAAATTTATACTAGCACCTAAATCTGCTAATGCTTCTATTGAACTAAGACTACCCAGAAAACATGGAATTGTGAAACTTCCTGGATCAGATAGTTTTTCTGGTATCTTATTCAACAGCACTGCTGAACAATTAGCATTCATAGTAACAGCCGAGAGTTCTTCCATTTTCTTTCTATTTGTGATCAGATCTTTCAAGAATTTAGCATATCTAGGCATTCCTGAAATCACATCAATGAAAGGAAGATTTACATTTATCTGTTTAAACATATCCAAGAATTTGGATTGCTCGGCTTCAAGTTTCTCTTTTTTCATTTTACTCGGGTAAGGAAGTGGTGGTTGGTATGGTTTAACATAAGGTTTAGCCTTAACTGTGTTATCTTCATTAACCTTTTCAACTACCGGTTTTTTTTCCTTATCTTGATCAGGTTGTGGTTCTTGTGGAGTAGGAATAGCTTCATCAGAAGTTACAGGTATTTCAGGTGGTTTAAGTGTTGTACCACTTCTTGTGGTAATAGCTTTAGCTGTTTCATTTCGGGGATTAGCATTTGTATCACTAGGTAAACTTTCCGGTTTTCTTTCACCTATTAACCTTGCTAGGTTACTTACTTCTTGTTCCAAGTTTTGAATAGAAGCTTGTTGATTTCTAAATGCTTGAGCATTTTGTTCATTGGTTTGTTTTTGAGATGTGAAAAACTGCGTTTGAGTTTCAACTAGCTTCGTCATCATATCTTCTAAATTCAGCTTTTTATCATCGGTTTGTTGTGGTGGTTTATTTTGAAAATTAGGTCTTTGCTGATTGTAAGTATTATTGGATACTTGTTGATTGCTAGGACCTTGTTGGTTGTTGTATGGAATATTTCGGTTATAATTCTGGTTTTGATTGTAAATCGGTCTTGGCGGTTGATAATTATTCTGATAATTATTTCCAGGCCTTTGGTTTATGTATGAAATATTCTCTCTTTGTTCCATTGTTAATTCAATACTGAGACAATCTTTTGTCAAATGTGGTCCTCCACACTGCTCACAACTAATTCGTATTGAGTGAATATCCTTAGTCATCTTTTCCATTCGTCTCTCGACAGCATCTATCTTTGCGGAAATGGAATCTAAGTCATGGCTAGACTCGGCTCTAGCTGCTTTAGATGATCTAACGATATCTTTTTCTTGGTGCCACTCATGTGAGTGGGAAGCAGTGTTATCAATAATTTTATAAGCATCAGTTTCGGTTTTCTTCATAATAGAACCACCAGCTGCTATATCGATGTCTTTTCTTGTAGTGATGTCGCATCCTTGGTAGAATATTTGTACTATTTGACAGGTGTCTAAACCATGTTGCGGACATACTCTCAATAATTTTCCAAATCTTGTCCACGCCTCATATAGAGTTTCATTTGGTTTCTGTGTGAACGTAACAATTTCTGCTTGAAATCTTACGGCTTTAGATGCCGGAAAGAATTGTTTAAGAAAATTTTCAACTAAAACGTCCCATGTATCGATCGCCCCTTCAGGTAACGATTCCAACCAATCTTTGGCTTCTCCCTTTAAAGTCCAGGGAAATAACATGAGATATATCTGTTCATCCTCTACTTCTCGGATTTTAAATAGTGTGCAGATCCTATTAAAGGTACGTAGATGTTCATTTAGATCTTCCTTCGGCGCACCACTAAATTGGCATTGATTAGTCACCATGTGTAGAATTTGTCCTTTGATTTCATAATCTGGCGCATTAATGTCTAGATGAGTAATTGCGTGACCTTGGCCAGTGCGTTTAGCTCTCATTCGGTCTTCCATACTTAATGGTTCCGTTACTTCCATAATTGAATTTGTTGAATCGGAATCACTAGAGGATTCTGATTTAATGGTTCGTTCCTTAACAATCTTTGTTTGAATGATTGGTGGTTCCGGAGGAAAGTTTAGTGGTTCAGGATCTACGAATCGTACCTGAATATTCTCCGGATTCTCAATTGTGAGGTCGGGTTCAAAAAATGGATTATCAACGGCGACAATATTAGTTAGATGTCTTGATCTAGTTACAGGTGGTGAACGTACAAAAGGTGATGAACGTCTTGCTCGGTGCATTCACTGAATATCCTATTAGTTTTTAAAAGGAAAGAAAAATTATAATAAGTTATCCGATCAATAGACTTTTCTGATTTTGCCCACGTTTCGAATAGCCAAAAGATGCAGCAGAGGGGCAGGATTCGTTTGGTCTCAATATAATTGAGGACTGTTTGGCTCCAATAACCCGGTCCACATACAAATCCAACTATTACTACGAACCAGAAAATTTTGATGTCTATCAATTTAACCACTTAAAATAAATTTTCGTAATTTTAAGAAATTTAGATAAGAAGTAGAATAAAAACTCTATGTCCTAAAAACTAGAATGGCGAGAAATAAGAAAGAAAAAGAGTTCGTCGGAAAAAGATCGAAAAAGAAAAATAAGAAAGAAAAATAAAAGGCGACGGAAAAATAAAAGAAACTTATAAAACTTAAAAACACTTGACTAACCCAACCTTATCACTACAACTAACTTAAAATTATAATCGCAAATTGAGATTACTAATTGGAATGATAATTGATACATAGGTAAAAGGCGTCTAAAAATATTAAGGCTTATAGGAAAAACTATATTCCAAATGGCAATATCTTAAAAAGGTACTAAAACTTAAAAAGGCGTCGCAAAATTCTAAAGCACCTAAATCTTAATCTAAAGAAAAAGCACTTAAGGGATTCTACGGCAAAGTCTAAAAATCTAGAAGTAAAAATAACTATGGCAAAAACTAAGTTTAAAACTAAATATGAGCTAAAAATACAAATATTACGCTAAAACGATTAAAAAGGGACAAAATATAAAAATATACAAAAAGTTGTAAAAAGTACAATTTTTATAAAAATATTATTTTTATATTATTTATTTAATAAAACTATTAATTTTAAACTTTAAATAAACTAATTAAACATAAAAATACAAATTAAATATAAAAACTAAATTAAATTATAAAATATATAACCCTAAATAGGGTTTTAGATTAATAATAAATAATAATACCCGTAATAAATGCTGGTTCAGTCAACTGTGGCGTGTCAGACGGGCTTATGCGATCGCAAGAGTCCTAAGTTGCCCAGCCATGCGATCGCATGGGCTAGGGTTTCGGGCCACAGAATGGGCTGCTACAGTACAGGCCGAATTAAAAATTTTTTTTTTGCTGAATAATATATTTATAAAATATATATTTATAAATTAAATAAAAATTATATTTTTACAAAATAAAGATAAAGAAACTTTTATAGAACTTAAATATTTAACAAACTCTAAAAAAAATATTTATATTTTTGTTTTTTTTATATATTTTTGAATATATTAAAACGTATTTTTACAAAAGTGTATTTTTTTATAAAAGTAAACTAAAAATAAAAATCTTTTTTTTTTATATTAGCGTTGCGCTTCCGGCTTTTAAGCGTTTTCCCGGCAGCGGCGCCAAAAATAACTTGATGTTAAAGCTAAGGGGTATAAAATACTATTAAATTTTAGAAGGAAATACTATTAAATACGATACAATTTTACACAAGATATTTATTTATTTATAGAATGGATATACTTAAACCTTGCTACAACACTTATAGGCAGTGTACCTAATCGTACAGTAGTGTAGTTTTTAGTAAGTCCGGTTCGTTCCACAGGGAAAATCTTTAAACAAAGCTTAACGCTATATAAGTTTACTTTTATAAAAATACAAATATATATATAAGTAATATTATTATTATAAAGGGGGGTTTTTACCGTTTAATGACCGGTTTGTCGATTTTAAAACTTTAGTCGCAGTTAAAACCAAATGTAAAATATTAAAAATAAATACAAGACTTAAATTAAAGCGTAAAGTAAATAACGATAATGAAATTTTGATAAATAAAAGTGCGATAAAATAAACTTGCGATAATTAAAAAGTACGAAAATTAAAGTGCAATTAAATACAATAACAATAAATAAAATGCGATAATTAGAAGTGCAATTAAATATAAAATAAAGGAAATAAAATATGAACTAAAATAATTATGCTTATTTAAACTTCCGTAATCATAATGTTTGACGTTTTGATTTTAGTTTTATGCCCATGGGTTAATTGTCCTTTGTCCTGGATTATTTAATATGTCCGTCTGGTTTTTGTCCATAACAGTCCATCAGTCATAAATATAAAGTGCGAGTGTCCTCGTCAAATTATTCTTATACCTGAAGTTAAATATTCCAACTAATTGGGGACTTAAACTGTAACAAGATTTTAATACTTTGTTTAATAATTACACCAGGATGTCGACTGAGTGTAACCCAAGGTTTTAATACTTTGTTAACAATTATGCCAAGTGTCCTTGTACATAATTTCACCCCTGTTTTAATAATTCTAGCGACTGTTAATCCATTCCCGTGTCCGGTTAAATGAACGATTATTCGTACATATAAATACCCCGCACATCGTGTCCGATCGAGTGTATATGATAATTTATAGGGACGCCCAATTGTAAATCTTTATATTAACATTAACAAACTATCATTTAGTTAAACAAATATAAAGCCCATTAATAGCCCATAGTCTAATTTCCACAAGTGTCGTTCTTTTGTCCAAACTCCAATTATGGTACAAAACCCAATTACCCAATTTTAATATTTTTAGCCCAACATCATGATTACTTCGGATTAAATAAGCATAATAATAACTTAGCTACGAGACATTAATGTAAAAAGGTTGAACATAACTTACAATGATTAAAAATAGCGTAGCGTTACACGGACAGAATTGGGACTTACACCCTTACAACATTCGCTAACATACCCTTATTATTAGAATTATAATTAAAATTAAAATTAAAATATAAATTATAAATATAAATATTACGTATGAATGGAGAAGAGAAAAGATATATTTTTTTGCGTTCACCAAACTGCGAATTTATAGGGGATGTGGCCTGACTTTTCATGCCATGCGATCGCATGGACTTTCTTCTTCCTGGCCATGCGATCGCATGGCCAGCTGGGAGAGCTCACATGTTGCTTGTTTCCTTGTGCCAACGTTTTATAAATATAATATAATATATATATTAATTTTAAGAATTAATTATATATTATATTATATTCATATGCATAGTTGACTTGTAATTTTTAGTCCGTTGCATCGAGCGTTGAGAGTTGACTCTGGTCCCAGTTCCGAATTTTCGAACGTCCTTGCGTACAATTTAATATCTTGTACTTTGCGTTTTGAATCTTGTACTCTTGTGATTTTGAGACGTTTCTTATCAATAATTGGAACCTCTTTGATTGTATTTTGTACTTTTGAGCTTTTTGGACCTTTGCGTCTTCAATTCGTCGAATATGTCTTTTGTCTTTACCTTTTATTATTTAAAAGAATATCACTTGTAAATAGAACAATTGCAACTAAAAGCTTGTCTTTCTTGAGGAATAATGCTATGAAATATATGTTCGCTTTTAGCATTATCAGTGGTAATGGTACTGTTGATGTTTCTGATGGTGGTACTGTTGATGCCGGTGATGCTGCTGGTGCTTGTAACCTTTGCACCATATTTTCCAAAGCCACTACCCGAGTGCGAAGCTCGTTGACTTCTTCTATTACACCGGGATGATTGTCGGTTCGGACGAGTGGATGAATAAATCTAAAATTTGAGATAGTATATAATCGTGACGAGATACTCTGGAAATGAGGGAGAAAGTGGGGTTTCGGACAGGTTTGCTGGTAAGTGCTTATGGTTCTTCGCTAAGAGGGAAATGTGGTAGATGGAAGGGATCACCTTCTTCTTTCCTCCAATGATTAAGTAGACTGCGAACCCATCCCCAATTCATCCAAAATAGATGATGGCTAATTGGTTGATCCATTCCAGTCACACTGGTTTTGGAGCTCGAGTGAAACTCCATATCGGAATCCGAGGGACTTGAACTAGTGGCGAGTTCCATTTCGTATGATTGAATAAAGGATTTTTTTTATATGAAATGATTTCCGACTATCAGATGGTATTCTAATTACATAGAATATCTATATATATAGAGCAAAAGATTTCGTAGATTACGGAGGAATTTACGGAATATGTCAGGCAAAGTTTACAGTAACAGATACGCTAAGATATGATTTAGCAGATATACTAAGATATGAATTTTGTCTATACACCATTCATGAAATCAATGCAGTAAGATGTGCCTAGACTAAGAACGATAAGCAAGTAATTTTCGACAAGAATTGATAAGCAAAACTTTTGACATGTTGACATGGCCGAAGTCCAGACTCACTAATGCATCCTAACAACTATCAGTTAGACACACTAATGCAAGACCTGGTTCGCTAAGACTACTACTCTGATTCCAACTGAAACGACCCATCCATATTACTATAAACGCAGTACGTTATTCATTGGTCCCATAGTGAGGTATTTGACCTCTATATGATACGTTTTAGAAAATATTGCATTCTTTTCATAAAAAGCACACCATTATTATACATAATGCATGTTTTAAACAATTGGGCAATTATTTAAGGAATAATCCCCATAATACATCGGTTTTCAAATACTACATACTTGACATAACAGTCAAATATAATACATGACAAAGGTTTTATTGAATGCAACACTTTATTTAATTAAAAGCATGAGACTCCATGCACAGCTTACTCAGGTTATGCAACAACGGAAGACTTTCTTAAGGACCTGAGAATAAACATGCTTAAACAGTCAACACAAAGGTTGGTGAGATATATAGGTTTAGCATCGATATAAATATAGACCACAAGATTACATAGTTATAAATATATGTACACTCGCAAGTGTATAAAAGTATTCTATAAGTTGTTGAGCGCTTCGGTAACTATACTTAACCATAAATGTAGCATATTCCCTTTATTATGAAATCTCCCTACACTGTACCAAGTGTAGTAAAAACGAAGTACTATGCAACCGTTTACGATACTAGAGCGACTAGCCCGGTTGAGGTTGTCAAACCCGATAGATCTATCAATAGGATTCGCGCTTACATGTTCTTACAACATGTAAATATTAGTTACCAAGCTATTAGGGAAGATATGCAATGTGGTACAACACAACGTAGAATATATTTTAAGTACTTGTGTCCATGGCGTAAAATATAAAATGCATGTATTCTCATCCCAAAATATTTTTAGAGTTTAAAAATGGGACTATATACTCACGGTAGTAAAAGTATATTAATAATAAGTTTTCAACTTATTAAAAATATGGCCGTCGTCCTTGGATTCACGAACCTGTAACAAATATATATGTATATCAAAATGTAATACAACTATTATTCATATCATATCTTCAATCACATGTGATTGTTTAAGTTCATATTTTCAATAACGTGTGATTGTTTAAGTTTATATTTTCAATCACGTATGATTGTTTAAGTTGTCAAGTTAGCAGTTCAACGTTAGTAGTCCACAATTAGTAGTCCACAGTTAGTAGTCCACAGTTAGTAGTACATAGTATACACGTGTTGTATAAGACTCAATCATGACCCACAATACCGCTATTGTAGTTACACGTATTGTGTATGTGGTGTCTTTTGATTTATCCGACGTATTGTGTAACCATGACATGTTAGAATACATGTATAATATAAGAAAATTTAGCTAGGATATGGTTAGTATAGATTTTAATGAATCAATCCCATAATCAAATTATCCATTTCTAACCAATATTGTTTTGCCCATAATTTCTTCGTTATAAATCTGTTTTGAGTGAATCAAATTGCTATGGTTTCATAACGAACTGTAATTTGTGAAACTAAACTTAAAAAGTGGTGGTTTATAGTCGGAGTTACAAGTTATAATTCATATTTGAAAGAGGTAGTCATTTCCGTCAAAAGAACGACATCTTCATGACCATTTTGAAAAACATACTTCAATTTTGAGTTTAACCATGAATTTTGGATATAGTATCATGTTCATACGAAATATCATTTTCCCAGAAGAACAACTTTTAAATCAAATATTATGAGATTTTTTAATTATCCAACTCAAAACAGCCCCCGGTTTTACTACGACGGCGTATGTCCAGTTTTACGGTGTTCTTCGTGTTTCCAAGTTTTAACTCATTAAGTTAGTATATCATATAGATATAAAACATGTGTTAAGTTGTTTTTAAAAGTCAAGTTAAAAGGATTAACTTTGTTTGCGAACAAGTTTAGAATTAACTAAACTATGTTCTAGTTTATAAACTCTTATATAGATAGCTATAAACATATGAATTGAACAAGAGTTGAAGTAGAGTTTTTACCTCAAGTTTAGAATGTAAAGTTGCTGGAAAGAAGTAGTAGAACAAAACTTGAGAGAGTTCTTGCAAGTGTGTGAAAATTGGAAGTAAAATTTGGAAAATGAATGTGTAAAAATGAGTTAGAAATGGTGCTTATTTATAGGCTTGAAAATTTGGTTTTTAGTGAAAATATCTAGTATAAGTTAAAATGTATTAAGTCATGGATGACATATTAAATTGATTAGGTCATGGATGACATATTACACAAATAATTGCAGATTTCTATTGGTATATACCAATAGTAAATACTTCTAGAAGCTGTGTATAATACGGGTAAAAATACCGTATGAATGCGAGTAGAATTCTTGAGGAAATTGAACGTAAATATGAGTATAGCTATCCTTTATATGTATTGGTATATTATAAAGTGTATTAAATACTTGTAAGGATGTATTTACACTCGTAATACATTATATGTAAATATATTTTAACATAAGTTAATTACGTCGTTTAAATAGTAACATATATATTGTTCAAAAATCTTTAAATTAGTAGTCTTGTTCAAAAATCTTTAATTACGTCGTTTAAATAGTAACATAAGTTAATACTTTGTTAATATACTTAATGAGATATTTAATTATCATATTTTCAAGTTAAATATATATAAATTCATATATATACACAATAATTAAACAATTAAATCAAGTTATGACGTTCGTGAATCGACAGAATAAAAGGGTGACCAAAAGCTTGTGTAAAACTCTTTCTGGAGGTTCAAAACTTATTAAAATTCATTGCTTATCAAGTCGGAATAATTAAATTATGTAAATAGTATAATCAAGTAGTCAGAAAAATCCGGGTTGTTACACCAAATCCTAGCTAACTGTTCCTATACCCGTTATGACTATTTCCTTATTACATTTTATTTATTGTCATTTTAATTATCGCAATTTATTTATCGCAATTTTATTATCGCAATTTTATTATCGCAATTTTAATACTTGCAATTTTATTTATCGTCATTTAAATACTGTTATTTATTCTACGCACTTTAAATATCGTCATTTAAATATTGTCATAATATACTAGTCTTGGTTAATCCCGAGACAATATAATATAACCTTGATTAACTAGATTATATATTAAACTATTGGACTACTAACATTGGACTACTAACCTTGGACAATTAAAAAGTATTAAAAGAGTAGGAAATAATAATTATAACACATTTTGATTTAAAATATCGTTAATAAGTTACATCATCTACAGTTAAACATTTCTTCAAGTTTGCCACTTGATTCCATCTTAAACATCATTTGTATCTTGACAATTACAATCTTCATTCAAACCGTTCAAACTCTTGAAAATACCTCGGATTTATAACCAATGATTCAGATATGAGAGTGCTGATGAAGCAGCAAAAGCTATAGATGGTCCTAATGACCAGAAGCTTAATAATAAAGAATGGTATGTTGAAAAGGCTCAATTTTGGAACTGAAAAACGAATTGAGCAGACTATGAAGGAGGCTGTGGATAAATCACAAAACCTGTACTTAACAAATCCAGATGATTCAGTATCTGATGAAATCTTTAAACCAATATCTTGCTCCTACTTATTCTAAATCCTTGCGAACAAATTTCTTCATCATCTTCTGATCATAAATATTTTGAATTCTAAGATATCATCGCATCTTTCGTTATAAATATCTTCGATATTTCTGAAGATACCTTCATAAATATCCTCGTCCGAAATTATTTATCTCTTTGCACTATCTGTGTTACATCATAAAGGAAACTGTTTTAGTTTCTAAACTTCTGAAACCTTCGAGTTTAGATTATGAATGTTTTTGGAGAACTGTTGGGAATTGAAGCAAGAGTTAGTATAATATAATGACGTCAGGCTAACGTGGTTATATTACAGTAAGTCATGCTAAAATTTCTAATGAAACGTGATGATGGTTCACAGATCATGCCCTCATCATGAACCATGTTACATAACTCTTTCATTCTATTTTAACCTCTAAACATATCAAGAACATAAATTCTTGATAGTTCTATCTTTTTTCAGATTTTATGATAATTTAACAAATCTTATCGTGCTAATACAATTCATTTCTGCTTAAAACATTAGTGAGGTTCATTCGAAACTTCATATCTATAAATTCGAGACGTCTTGATCACTTTACTTAAGGTTGAGAAGAGATCATAATTTCCTTATTTACCAAAGAATCAAATCTTATATAGACTTCGAAGATTTTCTTTAAATTCCTTGAATACCGGAAATCCACCGTGACTACGTCAAAAGTTAAATCTCTATCTCAATCTTTTGTGACAGCTTCACTCGTACGCTTCACATAATCGAATCGTTTTATCTATATCTATATTAATCAATAATGATAAAACTCAATTTATCAACTCATATTCATCATGAAAACATTTTTATTGTTAGCCATGACGACCTCACTCAAATTTCTGGACAAAATTTCTTTAACAGGTAGGTACTGTGACGACTCGAAAATTTTCGACTAATTTTAAATCAAACTCTCGATACGATTTAATATTTTTGACACGATAAGAAAAGTTTGTTAGGTTGAGTCTCAAAAATTTTGAGCTGATTCATATATTTAATTGACTTTCAACTGTTCTCGACGATTCACGAACAACTATTTGTAAATAGATACATATATATTTAAAAATATAAATATATATATATATATATATATATATATATATATATATATATATATATATATATATTAATTCGAAATATAATTTGAAATATTATATTAGTTATTTATTAGAATTAATCTTGTATAATAAAATAAAATAAGATATAATAATGTTGTATCTTAAAATGAATATATATATATATATATATATATATATATATATATATATATATATATATATATATATATATATTGTAGTACTCAGTTGATATTTCAATTAATATTAAGCAAGTTAAATTCAAACTTATATGATTCTAAAATAAATGGTGATCCGAAAATGAGTTATATAAATTATAGGCTTACTAAAAATGTATTTAGGAGCTAATTGTTAAATTTGAAAACTTTTCATATTTTACCTGGAATCGAGCGCGGACAGTGATGTAATTTTATTTAAAAGTTAATAACCAAATTTTATACCATAATGACTGAAATAAATAAAGACATTTAATTTAAAAATATGGTTTTTTTTTTCGAAGACTTTCATCCGCCACTAATTATCAACGGAGTACGAAATTTAGTCCGTAATTAGTGACGGCTAACTTATAACACGTTTTATTTTCAATTGATTATTATAATTATTATTATATTATTACTTTATTTTTACTTTTAGTATTATATTATATATAGGTAATTGTAAGAGATTCATTTACATAATAACACAGACCACTTGTTTATCCCTTTACATCCGTGAACTTAAAGTATCAATCAACTTACTGTTTTGTTGATTGATTATTTCCATCAGTTATATAACATAATATATATACATATACTAGTGGCATATATAGGAGGAAGCTCAATCAACCACTCCCTAAATTTATCTGTTCTAATCAACATCAACCTTACCACCTTCACCTCACATGATTCCCAATTGTTATTTTGTTTATGTCTATCACCAAAGCCACCACAAAATACCACTATCTAATATCTAATATATGTATATAAACATATACATGTTAGAGATATCAACCCATATTATACCACTTGAGTTTTTAGTTCTCGGGTTCCATGATTTCATAATACCACAGCAACCTTACAACACAACCATCCTCCACCACCTTAAACTGCTATAACCAAACCTCAACACCATCATGATCCACCATCTCCAACCATCTCCCTTAATATCTGGTACATCCAAGTTTCTCTAACAATGATCCATCATCCTAACCGAATCCCGACCATCTAGTCCACCACCTTGAGCTCCGCCAACCACCACCATAGAATCACCATGAATCACCACCTTCCACGATAACCTTTAAACCACCATATTACCAACCATCCATCTCATCATCTTCATCAGATAAGCACCATGTACAACCACCACAACTCCATTACTATAACCTTCGATCTTCGCCAACTAACATATATGGTTTTTGTTCCGATCAATTAACGCAACCCATGACCATATTCGAACACCTTGATTTCCTACATTCTCCTGCTTGTTTTGTTCCAACATCCATAAACCCACACGCCACCTTCTCTCTCTTATTCTCTCTCTCTCTAATATTTCTGTTAGATCGAACCATTCGAACCATTACTGCATAATGATTTTCTTTTATTTTTCTGTTTAAATCGAGCAAACCGTCACCTTCCTTGCTTCCTCTCTTCTTCCTTTACGGTTGCAACCATCAACAACCCACCACCATAATAATCATCGAAAACCCATTTAAGTTGTTGATGTTTCGGTTCAACGCAAACAACCATCACCATCCTAATTATGAACACCATAACCACCAAGTTATCTTTGTGTTTCTTCCTGTTCAGTTTCCTGTCAAACCAGGCTACAAAACAGACAACATTTACAGCTGCCATTGCTGCTGTTGCAGTCCCTAATGTACCCGAACTTTTCCATGTTTATATATATTTATTGAGATTGATATTTACATGATTAAATGTTTCCAACATGTTAAGAAATCAAACTTGTTAAGACTTGATTCATTGAAATATGTTTCATATAGACAATTGACCACCCAAGTTGACCGGTGATTCACGAACGTTAAAACTTGTAAAAACTATATGATGGCATATATATGGATATATATATATATAGTTAACATGATACTATGATAAGTAAACATATCATTAAGTATATTAACAATGAACTACATATGTAAAAACAAGACTACTAACTTAATGATTTTTAAACGAGACATATATGTAACGATTATCGTTGTAAAGACATTTAATGTATATATATCATATTAAGAGATATTCATACATGATAATATCATGATAATATAATAATTTAAAATCTCATTTGATATTATAAACATTGGGTTAACAACATTTAACAAGATCGTTAACCTAAAGGTTTCAAAACAACACTTACATGTAACGACTAACGATGACTTAACGACTCAGTTAAAATGTATATACATGTAATGTTTTAATATGTATTTATACACTTTTGAAAGACTTCAATACACTTATCAAAATACTTTTACTTAACAAAAATGCTTACAATTACATCCTCATTCAGTTTCATCAACAATTCTACTCGTATGCACCGGTATTCGTACTCATACAATACACATCTTTTAGATATATGTACTATTGGTATATACACTCCAATGATCAGCTCTTAGCAGCCCATGTGAGTCACCTAACATATGTGGGAACCATCATTTGGCAACTAGCATGAAATATCTCATAAAATTACAAAAATATGAGTAATCATTCATGACTTATTTACATGAAAACAAAATTTCATATCCTTTATATCTAATCCATACACCAACGACAAAAAACACCTACAAACACTTTCATTCTTCAATTTTCTTCATCTAATTGATCTCTCTCAAGTTCTATCTTCAAGTTCTAAGTGTTCTTCATATATTCTACAACTTCTAGTTACATAAAATCAAGAATACTTTCAAGTTTGCTAGCTCACTTCCAATCTTGTAAGGTGATCATCCAACCTCAAGAAATCTTTGTTTCTTGGTTATCATTCTAATACAAGGTAATAATCATATTCAAACTTTGGTTCAATTTCTATAACTATAACAATCTTATTTCAAGTGATGATCTTACTTGAACTTGTTTTCATGTCATGACTCTGCTTCAAGAACTTCGAGCCATCCAAGGATCCGTTGAAGCTAGATCCATTTTCCTATTTTCCAGTAGGTTTATCCAAGGAACTTAAGGTAGTAATGATGTTCATAACATCATTCGATTCATACATATAAATCTATCTTATTCAAAGGTTTAAACTTGTAATCACTAGAACATAGTTTAGTTAATTCTAAACTTGTTCGCAAACAAAAGTTAATCATTCTAACTTGAATTTTAAAATCAAATAAACACATGTTCTATATCTATATGATATGCTAACTTAATGATTTAAAACCTGGAGACACGAAAAACACCGTAAAACCGGATTTACGCCGTCGTAGTAACACCGCGGGCTGTTTTGGGTTAGTTAATTAAAAACTATGATAAACTTTGATTTAAAAGTTGTTATTCTGAGAAAATGATTTTTATTATGAACATGAAACTATATCCAAAAATTATGGTTAAACTCAAAGTGGAAGTATGTTTTCTAAAATGGTCATCTAGACGTCGTTCTTTCGACTGAAATGACTACCTTTAAAAAAATGACTTGTAACTTATTTTTCCGACTATAAACCTATACTTTTTCTGTTTAGATTCATAAAATAGAGTTCAATATGAAACCATAGCAATTTGATTCACTCAAAACGGATTTAAAATGAAGAAGTTATGGGTAAAACAAGATTGGATAATTTTTCTCATTTTAGCTACGTGAAAATTGGTTACAAATCTATTCCAACCATAACTTAATCAACTTGTATTGTATATTATGTAATCTTGAGATACCATAGACACGTATACAATGTTTTGACCTATCATGTCGACACATCTATATATATTTCGGAACAACCATAGACACTCTATATGTGAATGTTGGAGTTAGCTAAACAGGGTTGAGGTTGATTCCAAAATATATATAGTTTGAGTTGTGATCAATACTGAGATACATATACACTGGGTTATGGATTGTTTCAAGATAATATTTATCGATTTATTTCTGTACATCTAACTGTGGACAACTAGTTGTAGGTTACTAACGAGGACAGCTGACTTAATAAACTTAAAACATCAAAATATATTAAAAGTATTGTAAATATATTTTGAACATACTTTGATATATATATATATATATTGTTATAGGTTCGTGAATCAACCAGTGGCCAAGTCTTACTTCCCGACGAAGTAAAAATATGTGAAAGTGAGTTATAGTCCCACTTTTAAAATCTAATATTTTTGGGATGAGAATACATGCAGGTTTTATAAATGATTTAAAAAATAGACACAAGTACGTGAAACTACATTCTATGGTTGAATTATCGAAATCGAATATGCCCCTTTTTATTAAGTCTGGTAATCTAAGAATTAGAGAACAGACACCCTAATTGAAGCGAATCCTAAAGATAGATCTATTGGGCCTAACAAACCCCATCCAAAGTACCGGATGCTTTAGTACTTCGAAATTTATATCATATCCGAAGGGTGTCCTGGAATGATGGGGATATTCTTATATATGCATCTTGTTAATGTCGGTTACCAGGTGTTCACCAGATGAATAATTTTTATCTCTATGTATGGGATGTGTATTGAAATATGAAATCTTGTGGTCTATTATTATGATTTGATATATATAGGTTAAACCTATAACTCACCAACATTTTTGTTGACGTTTTAAGCATGTTTATTCTCAGGTGATTATTAAGAGCTTCCGCTGTCGCATACTTAAATAAGGACGAGATTTGGAGTCCATGCTTGTATGATATTGTGTAAAAACTGCATTCAAGAAACTTATTTTGTTGTAACATATTTGTATTGTAAACCATTATGTAATGGTCGTGTGTAAACATGATATTTTAGATTATCATTATTTGATAATCTACGTAAAGCTTTTTAAACCTTTATTGATGAAATAAAGGTTATGGTTTGTTTTAAAATGAACGCAGTCTTTGAAAAAAGTCTCATATAGAGGTCAAAACCTCGCAACGAAATCAATTAATATGGAACATTTTTAATCAATAAGAACGAGACATTTCAGTTGGTATCCGAGCGTTGGTCTTAGAGAACCAGAATTTTGCATTAGTGTATCTTATCGAGTTTGTTAGGATGCATTAGTGAGTCTGGACTTCGACCGTGTTTACTTGAAAAATGATTGCTTAACAAATTTTGTTGGAAACTATATATTTTTAACATGTGAATATTATGTGATATATTAATCTCTTAACGTGTTTGATATTATGTGATAGATGTCTACCTCTAGAACAAGTCCCGTTGACTCACCTAATAATAATGAAGAGTCAAATGTAAACTGGAATGATTTGTGGACTGATTCACAAGTTCCCGAAGAGGAACCGGAAGAAGAATCGGAATCGGAAGAAGAATCGGAACCGGATGAAGAAATAGAACCGGTGGGGGAAATAATAAAACGGTTAAGTAAAAGAAAATCCTCAACCAACCGACCAAGGTTAATTATGGTCAATGGTGTTTCCGCCAAGGAAGCAAAATATTGGGAGGATTACCAATTCTCCGATGAATCGGATTCCGACGAGAATTCCGATGATGTTATAGAAATTACCCCAACCGAATTTAAAAAGGCAAAAGAAAATAATAAGGGAAAGGGCATAAAAATAGAGAAATCTAATTCCAACCCCGATGAACTTTATATGTATCGTCAACCCCCGAAGTCCTTAAGTTGTAACAATGACCCGGGAACCTCTAAACCACCAGGTTTTTCTAAACCAATGTGGAAAACGACAGCTCGTATTAGGGGAACATCATATATCCCTAGAAACTTGGCAAAACGAACCAAAACCGAAGAAGAAGAAACAAGAGAGTCGGAATAAGATAGTTGTATTCGTGTGGTGTAATATATGTAATATAGTGTGCTTATGCTTTATGATATATGTAAAAATTGCTTGTATTAATAAGTATTTTTTTTATGAATCTAACTCTTGTCTATTTTACAGTATAAAAACACAAAATGGATAGACAACCCAATATTTTAAGAGACCTACCCGGAGACATGATTGATGAAATCTTGTCTAGAGTCGGTCAGAATTCTTCGGCACAACTATTTAAGGCGAGATCAGTTTGTAAGACATTCGAAGAACGTTTCAAGAATGCCTTGGTTTATAAAAGGCTTTCGTTCGAAAGATGGGGGATATCACATTGGGAAATCCATAAGTTACGATGTGTTTACTTTGACGCATATATTGCGGGGAACCCAAATGCTATTTTACGCAATGGGTTAAGAAATTATTTTGACTCAATATATCCGAATATTGGACTTCGTGATTTAGAAAAAGCGGCTAACATGCAACATAAAGAAGCATGTTATGCTTACGGATTAGTAATGTTCGCTTCTCACCAAAGTGAGAACAAGAACATCGGGCTACAACTATTAAACAAAACGTTCCCACAAGTGACGGAGTCGGAAATTGGGGTAAGAAATGAGGTTTTTAGATTGTTACGGGACTGTTGGACATTACGTAACCCTCGTCCCTTTGACGACGTTACAACACGATGTCTTATCAATGGCCATAACGGTTATGTTCCACAAGACCAAGGATGGGAAGTAATCCTAGTAAAACCAGAATGCATGACTTGTTTCTGGACGTATGAATTACGTGTCTTTATTGCCTTTACTGAACGACTTGTGTACTAGCTAGAATTATCTTCACAACCATCTTGTATCAAATTTATTTTGTGCTATATTTCATTCTATATGTAAAATAAGCGGTATTGTAAGTTTGTAAAATATTGTGTAAAAGTTTGAACGCGAAATATTATTATAATCAGTTTTTCATATAGAATTGTAGTAGTTGAATTGTATATTAGCTACTAAGTATGAACTTAACGGGTAGGTACTACCCGAATTTAAACTTATAAAACGCTAATATGAAGAAAAAGCTTTTATAAATGAGTTCATATTATGCTACGAAATACTATTAACTACTCTTAATATTCTATATGATTAACTTGTTCCATTTGACTATTTTGAAGGAAATGGCAACGACTACTCGACACACCGTGAATATGAATGAAGAGGAATTCCGTACTTTTCTAGCTTCAAACATAGCCGCAGTACAGGCTGCGCTACATACCAACAATAACCTTGGATCCAGCAGTACAGGAAATCGTGTAGGATGCACCTACAAAGAATTCACTGCCTGCAAACCTTTGGAATTTGATGGAACCGAAGGACCGATCGGATTGAAACTGTGGACCGAGAAGGTCGAATCGGTGTTTGCCATAAGTAAGTGTACTGAAGAGGACAAAGTGAAGTACGCTACGCATACCTTCACAGGTTCTGCGTTAACATAGTGGAATACCTATCTAGAGCAAGTGGGACAAGACGATGCGTATGCACTACCGTGGTCAGCATTCAAGCACTTGATGAACGAGAAATACCGTCCTAGAACTGAGGTCAATAAGCTCAAGACAGAACTTAGAGGGTTACGAACCCAAGGATTTGATATTACCACGTACGAAAGACGATTCACAGAATTGTGCCTATTGTGTCCGGGAGCATTCGAAGATGAGGAAGAGAAGATCGACGCGTTTGTGAAAGGATTACCGGAAAGAATCCAAGAAGATATAAGTTCACACGAGCCCGCCTTCATACAACAGGCATGTAGAATGGCTCACAAACTAGTGAACCAGATTGAAGAAAGAATTAAAGAACAGACTGCTGAAGAGGCCAATGTGAAGCAAGTCAAAAGAAAGTGGGAGGAAAACGGTGATAAGAATCACCAATACAACAACAACAGCAATTACAACAATAATCGCAACAATTATCCCAACAATCGCAACATCAATCGCAACTACAACAAACGGCCCAACAACAACAACAACAACAACAACAACAACAGCAACTACAACAATCATCCCAACAACAATAATAACAACAACAACAACAACAATCAGAAGCAGCTATGCGAAAAGTGTGAAAAGTATCACTCGGGGTTCTGCACCAAATTTTGCAACAAGTGTAAAAGAAATGGTCATAGCGCGGCGAAGTGTGAGGTCTACGGACCAGGGGTTAATAGAACGAAAGGAACAAATAGTGTCGGAACGAGTAATGGCGGAGCAAGTAGTGTCGGAGCAAGTTATGCCAATGTAGTTTGTTATAAATGTGGAAAACCGGGCCACATTATTAGAAATTGCCCGAACCAGGAGAACACGAATGGACAAGGCCGCGGAAGAGTTTTCAATATTAATACGGCAGAGGCACAGGAAGACCCGGAGCTTGTTACGGGTACGTTTCTTATTGACAATAAATCTGCTTACGTTTTATTTGATTTGGGTGCGGATAGAAGCTATATGAGTAGAGATTTTTGTGCTAAATTAAGTTGTCCATTGACGCCTTTGGATAGTAAATTTTTACTCGAATTAGCAAATGGTAAATTAATTTCAGCAGATAATATATGTCGGAATCGAGAAATTAAACTGGTTAGCGAAACATTTAAGATTGATTTGATACCAGTAGAGTTAGGGAGTTTTGATGTGATAATCGGTATGGACTGGTTGAAAGAAGTGAAAGCAGAGATCGTTTGTTACAAAAATGCAATTCGCATTATACGAGAAAAAGGAAAACCCTTAATGGTATACGGAGAAAAGGGCAACACGAAGCTACATCTTATTAGTAATTTGAAGGCACAAAAACTAATAAGAAAAGGTTGCTATGTTGTTCTAGCACATGTCGAGAAAGTACAAACTGAAGAAAAGAGCATCAATGATGTTCCCATTGCAAAAGAATTTCCCGATGTATTTCCGAAAGAATTACCGGGATTACCCCCACATCGATCCGTTGAATTTCAAATAGATCTTGTACCAGGAGCTGCACCAATAGCTCGTGCTCCTTACAGACTCGCACCCAGCGAGATGAAAGAACTGCAAAGCCAATTACAAGAACTTTTAGAGCGTGGTTTCATTCGACCAAGCACATCACCGTGGGGAGCTCCTGTTTTGTTTGTCAAGAAGAAAGATGGTACATTCAGGTTGTGTATCGACTACCGAGAGTTGAACAAACTTACCATCAAGAACCGCTACCCACTACCGAGAATCGACGACTTATTTGATCAACTACAAGGCTCGTCTGTTTATTCAAAGATTGACTTACGTTCCGGGTATCATCAAATGCGGGTGAAAGAAGATGATATTCCAAAGACTGCTTTCAGAACACGTTACGGTCATTACGAGTTTATGGTCATGCCGTTTGGTTTAACTAATGCACCAGCTGTGTTCATGGACCTTATGAACCGAGTGTGTGGACCATACCTTGACAAGTTTGTCATTGTTTTCATTGATGACATACTTATTTACTCAAAGAATGACCAAGAACATGGTGAACATTTGAGAAAGGTGTTAGAAGTATTGAGGAAGGAAGAATTGTACGCTAAGTTTTCAAAGTGTGCATTTTAGTTGGAAGAAGTTCAATTCCTCGGTCACATAGTGAACAAAGAAGGTATTAAGGTGGATCCGGCAAAGATAGAAACTGTTGAAAAGTGGGAAACCCCGAAAACTCCAAAACACATACGCCAGTTTTTAGGACTAGCTGGTTACTACAGAAGGTTCATCCAAGACTTTTCCAGAATAGCAAAACCCTTAACTGCATTAACACATAAAGGGAAGAAATTTGAATGGAATGATGAACAAGAGAAAGCGTTTCAGTTATTGAAGAAAAAGCTAACTACGGCACCTATATTGTCATTGCTTGAAGGGAATGATGATTTTGTGATTTATTGTGACGCATCAAAGCAAGGTCTCGGTTGTGTATTAATGCAACGAACGAAGGTGATTGCTTGTGCGTCTAGACAATTGAAGATTCACGAACAAAATTATACGACGCATGATTTGGAATTAGGCGCGGTTGTTTTTGCATTAAAGACTTGGAGGCACTACTTATATGGGGTCAAAAGTATTATATATACCGACCACAAAAGTCTTCAACACATATTTAATCAGAAACAACTGAATATGAGGCAGCGCAGGTGGATTGAATTATTGAATGATTACGACTTTGAGATTCGTTACCACCCGGGGAAGGCAAATTTGGTAGCCGATGCCTTGAGCAGGAAGGACAGAGAACCCATTCGAGTAAAATCTATGAATATAATGATTCATAATAACCTTACTACTCAAATAAAGGAGGCGCAACAAGGAGTTTTAAAAGAGGGAAATTTAAAGGATGAAATACCCAAAGGATCGAAGAAGCATCTTAATATTCGGGAAGACGAAACCCGGTATAGGGCTGAAAGGATTTGGGTGCCAAAATTTGGAGATATGAGAGAAATGGTACTTAGAGAAGCTCATAAAACCAGATACTCAATACATCCTGGAACGGGGAAGATGTACAAGGATCTCATGAAACATTTTTGGTGGCCGGGTATGAAAGCCGATGTTGCTAAATACGTAGGAGAATGTTTGATGTGTTCTAAGGTCAAAGCTGAGCATCAAAAACCATCAGGTCTACTTCAACAACCCGAAATCCCGGAATGGAAATGGGAAAACATTACCATGGATTTCATCACTAAATTGCCAAGGACTGCAAGTGGTTTTGATACTATTTGGGTAATAGTTGATCGTCTCACCAAATCAGCACACTTCCTGCCAATAAGAGAAGATGACAAGATGGAGAAGTTAGCACGACTGTATTTGAAGGAAGTCGTCTCCAGACATGGAATACCAATCTCTATTATCTCTGATAGGGATGGTAGATTTATTTCAAGATTCTGGCAGACATTACAGCAAGCATTAGGAACTCGTCTAGACATGAGTACTGATTATCATCCACAAACTGATGGGCAGAGCGAAAGGATGATACAAACGCTTGAAGACATGCTACGAGCATGTGTTATTGATTTCGGAAACAGTTGGGATCGACATCTACCGTTAGCAGAATTTTCCTACAACAACAGCTACCATTCAAGCATTGAGATGGCGCCGTTTGAAGCACTTTATGGTAGAAAGTGCAGGTCTCCGATTTTTTGGAGTGAAGTGGGGGATAGACAGATTACGGGTCCGGAGATAATACAAGAAACTACCGAGAAGATCATCCAAATTCAACAACGGTTGAAAACCGCCCAAAGTCGACAAAAGAGCTACGCTGACATTAAAAGTAAAGATATAGAATTTGAAATTGGAGAGATGGTCATGCTTAAAGTTGCACCTTGGAAAGGCGTTGTTTGATTTGGTAAACGAGGGAAATTAAATCCAAGGTATATTGGACCATTCAAGATTATTGATCGTGTCGGACCAGTATCTTACCGACTTGAGTTACCTCAACAACTCGCGGCTGTACATAACACTTTCCACGTCTCAAATTTGAAGAAATGTTTTGCTAAAGAAGATCTCACTATTCCGTTAGATGAAATTCAAATCAACGAAAAACTTCAATTCATCGAAGAACCCGTCGAAATAATGGATCGTGAGGTTAAAAGACTTAAGCAAAACAAGATACCAATTGTTAAGGTTCGATGGAATGCTCGTAGAGGACCCGAGTTCACCTGGGAGCGTGAAGATCAGATGAAGAAGAAATACCCGCATCTATTTCCAGAAGATTCGTCAACACCTTCAACAGCTTAAAATTTCGGGACGAAATTTATTTAACGGGTAGGTACTGTAGTGACCCGAACTTTTCCATGTTTATATATATTAATTGAGATTGATATTTACATGATTAAATGTTTCCAACATGTTAAGCAATCAAACTTGTTAAGACTTGATTAATTGAAATAGGTTTCATATAGACAATTGACCACCCAAGTTGACCGGTGATTCACGAACGTTAAAAATTGTAAAAACTATATGATGTCATATATATGGATATATATATAGTTAAAATATATTATGATAAGTAAACATATCATTAATTATATTAAAAATGAACTACATATGTAAAAACAAGACTACTAACTTAAGAATTTCGAAACGAGGCATATATGTAACGATTATCGTTGTAACGACATTTAAATGTATATATATATATCATATTAAGATATATTAATACATCATAATATCATGATAATGTAATAATTTAACATCTCTTTAGATATAATAAACAATGGGTTAACAACATTTAACAAGATAGTTAAACTAAAGGTTTCAAAACAACACTTACATGTAACGACTAACGATGACTTAACGACTTAGTTAAAATATATATACATGTAGTGTTTTAATATGTATTCATACAATTTTTAAAGACTTCAAGACACTTATCAAAGTACTTCTACTTAACAAAAATGCTTATGATTACATCCTCATTCATTTTCATCAACAATTCTACTCGTATGCACTCGTATTTGTACTCGTACAATACACAGCTTCTAAAAGTATTTACTATTGGTATATACACTCCAATGATCAGCTATTAGAAGCCCATGTAAGTCACCTAACCATGTGGGAACCATCATTTAACATCTAGCATGAAATATCTCACAAAATTACAAACTAATGGAGCCTATATGGAAGCACCATATTCACGTGAACTTGCATACTCACAAACACATTCACTTTGCAATTTTCTTGAATCAAATTACTCTCTCTCAAGTGTTATTCCATTATTCTAAGTGTTATTCATCATCTTCATCAAAATCTAGCTCAATCTAGTTCATAAATCCGTACATAAACCAAGTTATAAAACAACTACTCAAGAATACACCAACAACACTTCCAAGTTTGCTAGCTTACTTCCAATCTTGCAAATCCACTTTGAGTGATCATCCAACCTCAAGAAATCTTTATTATTTAAAGTAAGATATCTTTCTAATATAAGGTAATACTCATATTCATACTTTGATTCAATTTCTATAACTTTAACAATCTTATTTCGAGTGAAAATCTTACTTGAACTTGTTTTCGTGTCATGATTTTGCTTCAAGAACTTTCAAGCCATCCAAGGATCCTTTGAAGCTAGATCTATTTTTCTCAATTCCAGTAGGTTTATCCTCAAAACCTGAGGTAGTAATGATGTTCATAACATCATTCGATTCATATATATAAAACTACCTTATTCGAAGGTTTAAACTTGAAATCACTAGAACATAGTTTAGTTAATTCTAAACTTGTTCGCAAACAAAAGTTAATCCTTCTAAATTGACTTTTAAAATCAACTAAACACATGTTATATATCTATATAATATGCTAACTTAATGATTTAAAACCTGAAAACACGTAAAATACCGTAAAACAGGATATACGCCGTCGTAGTAACACCGATGGCTGTTTTGGGTTAGTTAATTAAAAACTATGATAAACTTTGATTTAAAAGTTGTTCTTCTGGGAAAATTATTTTTCTTATGAACATGAAACTATATCCAAAAATCATGGTTAAACTCAAAGTGGAAGTATGTTTTCCAAAATGGTCATCTAGACGTTGTTCTTTCGACTGAAATAACTACCTTTACAAAAATGACTTGTAACCTGTATTTCTGGCTATAAAATTATACTTTTTCTGTTTAGATTCATAAACTTAAGTTCAATATGAAACCATAGCAACTTGAATCACTCAAAACGGATTTAAAACGAAGAAATTATGGGTAAAACAAGATTGGATATTTTTGCTTGTTGTAACTACGTGAAAATTGGTAACAAATCTATATTAATCATATCCTAGCTAACTCATATTGTATTAAACATGTATTCTAATATATTATGTAATCTTGGGATACCATAGACACGTATGCAAATGTTTTGACATATCATATCGACCCATGTATATATATTATTTGGAACAACCATAGACACTCTATATGCAGTAAGGTTTGAATTAGCTATACAAGGTTGATGTTGATTCCAAAAATATATATACTTTGAGTTGTGATCTAGCCTGAGACGTGTATACACTGGGTCGTGGATTGATTCAAGATAATATATATCAATTTATTTCTGTACATCTAACTGTGGACAACTAGTTCTAGGTTACTAACGATGACAGCTGACTTGATAAACTTAAAACATTAAAACATATTAAAAATGTTGTAAATATATTTTGAACATACTTTGATATATATGTACATATTTGTTATAGATTCGTGAATCAACCAGTGACCAAGTCTTACTTCCCGACGAAGTAAAAATATGTGAAAGTGAGTTATAGTCCCACTTTTAAAATCTAATATTTTGGGATGAGAATACATGCAATTTTATAAATGTTTTACGAAATAGACACAAGTAAATGAAACTACATTATATGGGTGAATGATCGAAGATAAATATGCCCCTTTTTAGCTTGGTAGCCTAAGAATTTGGGAACAGACCCCCAAATTGACGCGAATCGTAAAGATAGATCTATCGGGCCCAACAAGCCCCATTCTGGAATTTAGAATGCTTTAGTACTTCGAAATTATCATGTCCGATGGGTGTCCCGAAATGATGGGGATATTCTATATGCATCTTGTTAATGTCGGTTACCAGGTGTTCACCATATGAATGATTTTTATCTCTATGTATGGGATGTATATTGAAATATGAAATCTTGTGGTCTATTATTACGATTTGATAAATATATAGGTTAAACCTATAACTCACCAACATTTTTGTTGATGTTTAAAGCATGTTTATTCTCAGGTGACTATTAAGAGCTTCCGCTGTTGCATGCTAAATATGGACAAGATTTGGTGTCAGCATATTTGTATAATATTGTTTAAAACTGCATTCGAGATTTATTTTGTTGTAACATATTAATATTGTAAACCAATATGTATTGGTAGTGTGTAAGTGTGATATTTTTATATTATCATTTCTGGATAATCTAGGTGGTGTCCTTTTATCCTTGTCGATAAAATAAAGGTTATGGTTTGTTTTTAAAAACGAATGCAGTCTTTGAAAAACGTCTCATATAGAGGTCCAAACCTCGCAACGAAATCAATTAATATGGAACGTTTATAATCAATATGAACGGGACATTTCAATGTTTTTGTTTCGGTAAATTAACCAAACCCAAACCCATTATAATACCTTTATGATCAACCCTACCTTCACCACTTAAAACCATCACCAATTTCGATCATTATTTTCTATATTTTTGCTATTGCTCCTATTTACTTGTGCTGCTACACTGTTATCCATTCTATTACTATACAGCTCGACCTCTCCTATTTCTGTTTCAGTCCATCTCGAAACAAAAATATCGAACCCATTTAAGAGATAATGAACTGTAACTATTTTGATAACGATTCTGTGTTGACACGACGGATAACTTGAAGTTGATGATGATCGCGATAATGGTGACTGATGAGATATGATGCAAGAAGAAGATGTTACAGCTGTGAACCCATGTCCTATCTCTTATGCTTAAAATTTACGATCACTAAACAATCGAATACTCTTATTCCTGTTTTCGTTCGAGAAGATAAAAACCACAACCCACAACCACGTTCGATCACCCCTACAACCACCGTATTACTGCACTGCCTCATGTTCGTTTCTGTTTGCTACAGTTGCTGCATAATTTAATATAGCAAATAACGAAAACCCTTTATAATTGTTACTGGACTCCTATTTTCGATTTATGTTCAAATTGCAGCAGCCCACTTTTGCTATTCGGGCTTGTTATTTACTAATTGAGCTTAGATAATTAAATGTTATTGGGCCGAGATCTAGATCCAGTTCTGTTCCCGAATGGTACTGTCGTGTTTGAAGAAGAAGAAGGGGAACACATAAAAACGGGTTAAATAGAAATAAATCAAGAATTAATCAGAAATGAATGAAACGGAGGAGTGGTTATGGGAGGTGTCATATTAGCGAGAGGTCTTAGGTTCAAGCCCGGGCTGGGGCATTATTTTCTCAGCCTATTTTTTTTTTTGAGGTAGAACTTCTTTTATTATTATTATTACTATTATTATTATTATTAGTAACATAAGTATTATTATCATTACTATTATTAATTTTATCATTTCTAAATTTATTATTAAGTATCATTATTATTGTTATTACTACTACTATTATTATTAGCAAAACTATTATTATTATCATTACCATTATTAAAATCTAATCATTTTCATTATTAAAGATTACTATAAATATTATTAATATAACTAATATTATTATTATTATTAATATTTTAAACATTAGTATTATTTTTATTATCATTATCATTAGTATTATTAATATTACTATTAATATTATTATTATTACAACAAATATTATTTATGCAAAATATATTTATTACCTATATCATAAATATACTAATATCACATAAATATCATGTTTTTAATATAATATCATTTATAGTAAGATAACATTAATTAAATTATATATCAGATACATATTATAACATATTATAAGTATTAATATGAATATATATAAGGATATTAGTCTTAATACGATGTAAACTTAGTTGATTAATATTATAATGTGTTAATATATACACTTGATATAGGTTCGTGAATCTGATGCCAACCTTGCATTGTTCAGTTCATTCGTATGCATATTTTACTACAAAATATCGTATCGTGAGTTTCATTTGCTCCATTTTTAAATGCTTTTGCAATATATATATTTTTGGGACTGAGAATACATATGCTGCTTTTATAACTGTTTTACGAAATAGACACAAGTACTTAAAAACTACATTCTATGGTTGGATTATTATACCGGATATCACCCCTTTTAGCTTGGTAGCCTAAGAATTGGTGTTTATTATAATTGCCACCAATTGACGCGAATCATAAAGATATATCTATTGGACCCAACAAGCCCCATCCAGGTTACGGATGCTTTAGTACTTCGATTTATCATGTCCGATGAGAGTCCCGGAATGATGGAGATATTTTAGATGTATTTTGTTAATGTCGGTTACCAGGTGTTCACCATATGAATGATTTTTATGCAGATTGTGAAATGCCTGTATGATCTTTATAAAAACGAAAATCTTGTGGTCTATTAAAATTATGGAAATGAATGTTTATGATAAACCTATGAACTCACCAACCTTTTGGTTGACACTTTTAAGCATGTTTATTCTCAGCTATTAAAGAAATCTTCCGCTGTGCATTTGCTCATTACAAAGATATTACTTGGAGTCGTTCATGGCATATTTAGGTCAGTACCTCGCAATGGGACCAGATGTTGATGACTTCGTCCAGATGGATTAGGATGGGTCGTTTCATATCACTCGCGACAGAGCACGAAAGAGCGGGAAATAGTACAATAAGAGACTAGTAAGTACCGATTTAATAAGAACTAATCTTCATCCGAATGACATCGATCCCATTTTCCAACCCGAAAGTCTACCATTGAATTTATCAATAATTGCACGCCAATCACTTAACTTATTCGTTTTCGAACCAACGGGCAAACCAAGATAAATGAAAGGGAATTTACCAACTTGTCATCCCATGAGACTAGCATTAAGATTCACTTCCGCAAAATCGACCCCCACACCAAACTCACAACTCTTTTGGAAGTTAACTTTTAGCCCCGAAGCTAGCTAAAAACATTCAAGAAGATTCCTTAGATTGAAGGCATTTGAACGACTTCACTTAACAAAAAAAAAAGTGTCGTCCGCATATTAGAGATGCGATACTAACACTATATCTTTCCCGACTTCAACCCCTTTGAAAAGACCTTTATTCGTAGCCGCTTTAGTGAAAATGCGTAATCCTTTTGCCGCTAAGGTGAAGAGAAATGAAGATAGCGAATCACCATGCCTAACACCCCTATTAAGCCTATTAAGAGAGAATTCATTAGTTGAACACTTGGGTTCGGGGTCGGAAAAGGTGTTAGATGGTGAAGGTTTTTTTGACGAATATAGGAATGGCGGTTTGAATTCGAATGGGGTCGGAATTGAATCAACGTTTGCGTTTAAAGCTAAGGTGGTTAATGATTTCAACAACAAAAACGTTAATGCTTGATTTGTAGGGCATTTGTTCGCTTTTGTTTAGATGTTTGCTTAGTTTCGTTTTCTTTGTTTGTATTTTCATTCTGTTTCATCTCGGAGAGGTTCAGGACTAGTTAGCGTTTCTTGGTTGTATTGTATAGGTTATGTTTGTTGTCTTAGAGCCTCGGTCGTGGATGTTAGTTATGTTTCTTTGTTTTCTTGTCTCTCTTCGAGATCAATATTTGTTATAGAGTTTTCGTTTCTTTGCCCAAAAAAAAAAAGGTTGAACACCGTTTACATAATACGGAGTATATTATTATTTTAATTCGTATTCTTCCTTTTCTATTTATTTAGAAGGAAAAAATAATAAAGATCACAATTTTATTAAACCGATAGTCAACTTTATAAGATTTATTTGGAATCGTTCTCTGGATTTATAAAAGTAGCAAGTTCATTGACTAGTATCTGTTTATGGTCTGTGTGAACATAGACAAACCATGTGTTGGAATTGGAAAAACTATTAAAAATGGTTGAAAAACTGCAGTCTAATGATATAACGATACACATACACAACATAATTACAACCAAAATGAAATAAAAACCCCAATCATCATAACATAAAAATATTCACCCCCTCTATATTTATTAATTTAATTATTTAATCAAAATCAAATTAACTTCAAAATTCGTCACAACACGCCCCAAATTTCAACCGAAAATCTACTGAAACTCGGCCGTCCATCTTCAGGTGACCTTTTTATTCTCGTAATCAATTGATTCATTCACTTTCAGCTCATTTTGTTGTTTCTAGGGTTTCATTTTCTTACTGTCTCCTAATCTGTGTTTGACTAATTCAATTGATGCAATTCACGCGTTATTGATTTCACGTTTTTGTCTGATTAGATATGTACTTATAGATGAAGTCTCGTTTATTTTACCGTTTAGTGATTGATTGCTTGTCGTTTCTGTAGTATTAATTCTATGTGAACAAGATCCTATCAATTAACTAATCACAAAGTGTGCAGAGATAGATAGGTTAGTCATTATTTTTAATAACTTTTCAATAAGGTTATATAGATATAAATTTTGATTATTTTTGTTTAAATAAATGATAAATTAATAATTACGGAGTACTTGTTTACGCAGGTTCGATGGAGATATCACTGTTAAAAGCGCTTGTTAAAAATATAGCTAGTTTTCTTCAACTGTCGTTTCAAGATAACAAATATAGTGGCATTGTTAACAAGTATTACATTAAGATTGAAGAAGTATTGAAGATAATTAAGCCTGTGCTCGAGTCTATTGTTGATGCTGAGGTGGCATCAAGTGAATTGTTACAGAAGGAATTTGCCGGCTTGAGTTTGTCGGTTGATGAACTCAAGGAGGTGCTAGAAGATTCTCATCCGTTGATGAGTAAAGTTTACTTTGTATGTTACAATTCAAAGTTATTGATTTTGTACAGTAGTTATTGAATTTGAATTATTAGGTGTTACATAGTGACTAATCTTTTTTACTTTGAAGGTTTTAAAGGTTGGATCGTTGTTTGCAAAAGTTCAGACTCATGGTCTTGAACTCCTTGAACTGCTGCAATCATGTGAAGAACTTCCTGTAGAATTGAGTTCACCTTCGCTTGAGGTATGCCTTCACAATGTAACTTATTGATATTTACTTAAAACCTTAACGTTCTTAATATGAATTGAAAATTAGGTTTCTATATTGGAAGTGTATTCAACTTTATAAATTCTACTGTTGTATGTATTCAGCTTTGAGACCTTCTATTGCATGTACACGAGTTTTAAAACCAAATTTTATCCGCATTTAACTTACTGTTGTATGTATAGAACTTGCAAAAACACATCAATTTAATTAGCCAAAAACATGCAAAAACATACATCGGCAATTTTAAAACTTGAATACATACAATAGGAGGTTTCAAAGTTGGAGACTTATAGGGTATGTTTGGCAAAACTAGCTGGTAGCTTGTAGCTGTTAACTTTTTACATGTATTTAGGTGTTTGGCAGAGTAGCTGGAATTGTTAAAATAAAGAGTAAAATGACAAAATGTTAGGAGCTTTTTCTCAAACACTAGTTCTCATAGCTTTTTCCCTTCGTCTAAAAGCTTTAAGCTCTCTTAATCAAACGAAGCTTTTTATCAAATATGAGCTTTTTTCATAAAAGCTATAAGCTGAAAGCTCCTAAAAGCTCTGTGCCAAACATGCCCATAATATTAAAAGGTTTAAAGTTAGATACACTACCAAACTAAAAAACCCTTGAAAATAAAACATTCTTCTCTGCGATGTATGTGGTTGCAGCATTGTGTGCAAAAAATTAAGCATATGGGATATGAAAATCCATCAGCTATCGTGTCCAAAGTTATAAGGGATCAAGTTGAGGGCACTGAACCTAGCTCAGATATCAGGTCAAATATTGCTGACTTGCTTAGCTTAAAGTCAAATCAAGAACTTTTAATCGAATTGGTTGCCCTAGAACAATTAAAGGAGAATGCCGAACAAGCAGAAAAGACTGAAGATGTAGAGTATATTGATGAAATGATTGCGCTTATAACCTACATGCATGATTGCTATGTTGAGATGATACAATCACAGAGTGGGACCCATATATCGGTACCTTCAGACTTTTGTTGCCCATTATCGCTTGAATTGATGACCGATCCTGTAATTGTAGCTTCTGGACAAACATATGAACGGGTTTATATCCGTAATTGGATTAATAGCGGGCTTATGGTTTGTCCAAAAACAATGCAAACTCTTGTCCACACTAATCTTATTCCTAATTACACTGTTAAGGCACTAATTGCAAATTGGTGCGAATCCAACAATGTTAAGCTGCCAGACCCTGTGAAATCCCCAAACTTGAACCAACTTGGTTCACCTAAATATATGGAGCATCATGCTCCTTCGTCTTCGGAAGATTCCATGGCTGAAATATCTGAAAATGTGCATAAATTAGACATTAGCAATGGCAGTTTAGATGAATCTAGGGAGAGAAATTTGGATACTGGCGGACCTTCAACCGTATCACCGCCAGTAAAAGAATCTTCCGGTAGCGGTGATGCTACCGGAGAAGTGGTATCAAAGCCCATTGCAGCCGAAAGTGCGGTCCCACAAAGGGAACAACATGAATATTCACCTCGATTCAGAAACCGATCACGAAATCAAATATGGCGTAGACCAATAGAACGAACGGTTACCGAAACGCGACCTGATCTAAGTGAAATCGAAACTCAAGTCAAAAAATTTGTTCAAGATTTGAGTAGCGAATCAATTGATATAGTTAAGAATGCTACTTTGCAACTCAGATTACTAGCTAGACACGATAAAGATATTCGAAATGTAATAGCTAACTGTGGTGCTATTCCTTTATTAATCAGCATGCTTTATTCACCTGATGAAAAAATTCAAGAAAATTCCGTTACTGCCCTTTTAAACTTATCGATAAACGATATCAACAAAACTGCCATTGGTAACGCAAATGCAATCGAACCGTTGATTCACGTACTTGAAACCGGAAGCTCAGAGGCAAAAGAAAATTCAGCTGCAACACTTTTCAGTCTTTCAGTTATTGAAGAAAACAAGATAAAGATCGGGCGGTCAGGAGCGATCGGGCCGTTAGTTGATTTATTAGGAAACGGGACCCCACGAGGGAAGAAAGATGCAGCAACAGCTTTATTTAATCTATCCACATTACATGAAAACAAGATCCGAATTGTGGAGAAAGGCGCTGTCAAGTACCTTGTAGAGTTGATGGACCCCGCAACCGGGTTGGTTGATAAGGCGGTTGCTGTTTTGTCAAATCTTGCTACGATTCCCGAGGGGAGAGCCGGGATTGGTCAAGAGAACGGGATACCTATTCTCGTTGAAGTGGTTGAACTCGGTTCAGCTCGAGGTAAGGAAAACGCTGCAGCTGCCCTTTTACAGTTGTGTACTAATAGCAGTAGATATTGCAATATGGTGCTCCATGAAGGTGCTGTTCCACCATTGGTCGCTTTGTCACAGTCTGGTACCCCGAGAGCCAAGGAAAAGGTGATTTTTTATTTTTTTATTTTCTAATTTTGCGATACCCTGTTTTCATATTGAATGTGAAATGGAGTTGGATTTTGTTTATATTCTTGCAGGCTCAATCACTGATTAGCTACTTTAGAAACCAGCGACATGGTAATGGTGGGAGGCGATGAGACGATTATGTTGGTATTGAGGCTTTATCAATTGGTAAGCTTTGTGTACACCTGTACATTTAATGCTGCAAATATGCATAAGATTAGGAAATGGAATTGAGGATACATGATTTTTTGAAGGGCTTGATTGAGATATCTGATGAATAACTTTTTTTATTTTTTTTTTATTTTGTAAAGTTGATGCTTTCTATGTATATGTTTGTTGTAGTTTTGAGAAAACTTTATTTATTTTATTGAATTTTTTTAGTTTATGGTATACCTTGTTTTCTTTCTCATAACTCTATGTTTTTTTTTCTCATTTTCTGTCATTTTTCTTATCTTTATAGCTACTATCTGAACGCCATGTAATATTTGTAACAAATAACCTAAACTGCTGATATTTACATAATTAGAATACTGTAGACACTAAATGAGAATTTACTTTGTGGTTTGTAACTTATATGGAGTTTGTCTGAGTTATTGAGCAACTTCAGCATCCAATAAAGATGATTGATTGATTGGGGATTCGTAGGACTAGTTTCAGGCATTTTATCGGATAATTCGAAACCTATATCTCACGTAGGGTGAGTTTGATAAAACTGAATGATTTAGCGCTGAATGGTTCATAATTTGAATGATTCAAAGCCTCTGAATAAAGTTTGTTCTGAATGAAAATAAGCTGTTTGATAATCATTTAGAATGAACGATATAAAATGAGTAAAACTACCTTATCAAAGTGTAACATGAATAAAAAATTCAATATACTTGTTAGTTAAGTGTTCAAGATATGATTTGAGGAGAAAATTACTGAAAATTTAGGCTTTTAATGGTTAAGAGAGTGTTTTATCTCTGAATGGTTCAGCATTAAATTCTGAACCATTCAGTACCATATGTCATTTAGAGGTCAGAAACAAACGCGCTGAATGCTGAATGATTCAGCATTCAGCACTGAACCATTCCATTAAGGGGCCAACAAACACACCCGTAGTTGAACAATGCCACTGGATACAAATTGAAGCTAAGTATCTGAAAAATAAAAGCTGTAAAACTTTCTAAAATCTCTATTATTTATATCAAATTTTCGCTTGGTTGCTAAATCTATGTACTTTTTGACGTGGGGCTTTGTATGAATGCCACCTGGGTGTTTTTTGTATGAACCACACATCCGTCTAATTTGTATTTATATATTAACTAATAGACAAAATTTAAGAATAGTAACCAGGGTTTTTTAAATTTTTAACTAAATTTTATTTTACCAATAAAGTCCCCCAAACTTTTTTGAAAAATTCAAATCGAACCCCCAAACATGGGGTAAAGTGTCAAATAACTATTTTCATAAAATTTTTTTAAATAAACTCTACTCAAATATTCAACGGGTCATATCTTCTAGCTCACAACGAGTTAAATTTTTTCGACACTATCGTTAAACTCGAAATAATTTTAGGAACACAATGTCACTAGCTATACGCAAAACGGACGCTTTTTAAAAAACGCTAAATATTTGGGTTACTTTTCATACACGTTGATTTTGCGTTAAATTTTTAAAAGTCGACAATTCCATAGCGAAACGCGGAGATGTACATATATTGTTAATTTAAAATAACATTTAAATCTCTCACGGGTTATACCTTTTAGTTCGACTCGAGTTGCGCTTCAGCGACATCATCGTTAGTCACAAAATAATTTTACTAAACGCAATAAAATACATTGAAAACCGAACCCCCGGTGCGAAGCGGGGGTTCGATAACTAGTATTAACTAATAGACAAAAGTTATGAATAATAACCAGAGTTTTTTAATTTTTTAACTAAATTTTATTTTACCAACAAAGCCCCCCAAACTTTTTAAAAAAATTCAAATCGACCCCCCAAACAGGGGGTAAAGTGTCAAATAACCATTTTCATAAAAAATCTTAAATAAACTCCACCCAAATATTCAACGGGTCAAATCTTCTAGCTCGCAACGAGTTAAATTTTTTCGACACTATCGTTAAACTCGAAATAATTTTAGGAACACAATGTCACTAGCTATACGCAAAACGGACGCTTTTTAAAAAACGCTAAATATTTGGGGTACTTTTCATACACGTTGATTTTGCGTTAAATTTTTAAAATTCGACAATTCCATAGCGAAACGCGGAGATGCACATATATTGTTAATTTAAAATAACATTTAAATCTCTCACGGGTTATACCTTTTAGTTCGACTCGAGTTGCTCTTCAACGACATCATCGTTAGCCACAAAATAATTTTACTAAACGCAATAAAATACATTGAAAACCGAACCCCCGACGCGAAACGAGGGTTCGATAACTAGTATTAACTAATAGACAAAAGTTATAAATAGTAACCAGAGTTTTTTAAATTTTTAATTAAATTTTATTTTACCAAAAAAGCCCCCCAAATTTTTTTGAAAAATTCAAATCGACCCCCAAACAGGGGGTAAAGTGTCAAATAAACATTTTCATAAAAAATCTTAAATAAACTCCACCCAAATATTCAACGGTTCATATCTTCTAGCTCGCAACGAGTTAAATTTTTTCGACACAATCGTTAAACTCGAAATAATTTTAGAACACAATGTCACTAGTTATACGCAAAACGGACGCTTTTTAAAAAACGCTAAATATTTGGGGTACTTTTCATACACGTTGATTTTGCGTTAAATTTTTAAAATTCGACAATTCCATAGCGAAACGCGGAGATATACATATATTGTTAATTTAAAATAACATTTAAATCTCTCACGGGTTATACCTTTTAGTTCGACTCGAGTTGCGCTTCAGCGACATCATCGTTAGCCACAAAATAATTTTACTAAACGCAATAAAATATATTGAAAACCGAACCCCCGGTGCGAAGCGGGGGTTCGATAACTAGTATTAACTAATAGACAAAATTTAAGAATAGTAACCAGGGTTTTTTAAATTTTTAACTAAATTTTATTTTACCAACAAAGCCCCCAAACTTTTTTGAAAAATTCAAATCGACCCCCCAAACAGGAGGTAAAGTGTCAAATAACTATTTTCATAAAAAATCTTAAATAAACTCCACCCAAATATTCAACGGGTCATATCTTCTAGCTCGCAACGAGTTAAATTTTTTTGACACTATCGTTAAACTCGAAATAATTTTAGGAACACAATGTCACTAGCTATACGCAAAACGGACGCTTTTTAAAAAACGCTAAATATTTGGGGTACTTTTCATAAACGTTGATTTTGCGTTAAATTTTTAAAAGTCGACAATTCCATAGCGAAACGCGGAGATGTACATATATTGTTAATTTAAAATAACATTTAAATCTCTCACGGGTTATACCTTTTAGTTCGACTCGAGTTACGCTTCAGCGACATCATCGTTAGCCACAAAATAATTTTACTAAACGCAATAAAATACATTGAAAACCGAACCCCCGGTGCGAAGCGGGGGTTCGATAACTAGTATTAACTAATAGACAAAAGTTATGAATAATAACCAGAGTTTTTTAATTTTTTAACTAAATTTTATTTTACCAACAAAGCCCCCCAAACTTTTTAAAAAAATTCAAATCGACCCCCCAAACAGGGGGTAAAGTGTCAAATAACCATTTTCATAAAAAATCTTAAATAAACTCCACCCAAATATTCAACGGGTCAAATCTTCTAGCTCGCAACGAGTTAAATTTTTTCAACACTATCGTTAAACTCGAAATAATTTTAGGAACACAATGTCACTAGCTATACGCAGAACGGACGCTTTTTAAAAAACGCTAAATATTTGGGGTACTTTTCATACACGTTGATTTTGCGTTAAATTTTTAAAAGTCGACAATTCCATAGCGAAACGCGGAGATGCACATATATTGTTAATTTAAAATAACATTTAAATCTCTCACGGGTTATACCTTTTAGTTCGACTCGAGTTGCTCTTCAACGACATCAAAGGTTAGCCACAAAATAATTTTACTAAACGCAATAAAATACATTGAAAACCGAACCCCCGACGCGAAGCGAGGGTTCGATAACTAGTATTAACTAATAGACAAAAGTTATGAATAGTAACCAGAGTTTTTTAAATTTTTAACTAAATTTTATTTTACCAACAAAGCCCCCCAAACTTTTTTGAAAAATTCAAATCGACCCCCAAACAGGGGGTAAAGTGTCAAATAACCATTTTCATAAAAAATCTTAAATAAACTCCACCCAAATATTCAACGGTTCATATCTTCTAGCTCGCAACGAGTTAAATTTTTTCGACACAATCGTTAAACTCGAAATAATTTTAGGAACACAATGTCACTAGCTATACGCAAAACGGACGCTTTTTAAAAAACGCTAAATATTTGGGGTACTTTTCATACACGTTGATTTTGCGTTAAATTTTTAAAAGTCGACAATTCTATAGCGAAACGCGGAGATGTACATATATTGTTAATTTAAAATAACATTTAAATCTCTCACGGGTTATACCTTTTAGTTCGACTCGAGTTGCGTTTCAGCGACATCATCGTTAGCCACAAAATAATTTTACTAAACGCAATAAAATACATTGAAAACCGAACCCCCGGTGCGAAGCGGGGGTTCGATAACTAGTATTAACTAATAGACAAAATTTAAGAATAGTAACCAGGGTTTTTTAAATTTTTAACTAAATTTTATTTTACCAACAAAGTCCCCCAAACTTTTTTGAAAAATTCAAATCGACCCCCCAAACAGGGGGTAAAGTGTCAAATAACTATTTTCATAAAAAAATCTTAAATAAACTCCACCCAAATATTCAACGGGTCATATCTTCTAACTCGCAACGAGTTAAATTTTTTCGACACTATCATTAAACTCGAAATAATTTTAGGAACACAATGTCACTAGCTATACGCAAAACGGACGCTTTTTAAAAAACGATAAATATTTGGGATACTTTTCATACACGTTGATTTTACATTAAATTTTTAAAAGTCGACAATTCCATAGCGAAACGCGGAGATGTACATATATTGTTAATTTAAAATAACATTTAAATCTCTCACGGGTTATACCTTTTAGTTCGACTCGAGTTGCGCTTCAGCGACATCATCGTTAGCCACAAAATAATTTTACTAAACGCAATAAAATACATTGAAAACCGAACCCCCGGTGCGAAGCGGGGGTTCGATAACTAGTATTAACTAATAGACAAAAGTTATGAATAATAACCAGAGTTTTTTAATTGTTTAACTAAATTTTATTTTACCAACAAAGCCCCCCAAACTTTTTAAAAAAATTCAAATCGACCCCCCAAACAGGGGGTAAAGTGTCAAATAACCATTTTAATAAAAAATCTTAAATATACTCCACCCAAATATTCAACGGGTCAAATCTTCTAGCTCGCAACGAGTTAAATTTTTTCGACACTATCGTTAAACTCGAAATAATTTTAGGAACACAATGTCACTAGCTATACGCAAAACGGACGTTTTTTAAAAAACGCTAAATATTTGGGTTACTTTTCATACACGTTGATTTTGCGTTAAATTTTTAAAAGTCGACAATTCCATAGCGAAACGCGGAGATGCACATATATTGTTAATTTAAAATAACATTTAAATCTCTCACGGGTTATACCTTTTAGTTCGACTCGAGTTGCTCTTCAACGACATCATCGTTAGCCACAAAATAATTTTACTAAACGCAATAAAATACATTGAAAACCGAACCCCCGACGCGAAGCGAGGGTTCGATAACTAGTATTAACTAATAGACAAACGTTATGAATAGTAACCAGAGTTTTTTAAATTTTTAACTAAATTTTATTTTACCAACAAAGCCCCCCAAACTTTTTTGAAAAATTCAAATCGACCCCCCAAACAGGGGGTAAAGTGTCAAATAACCATTTTCATAAAAAAATCTTAAATAAACTCTACCCAAATATTCAACGGGTCATATCTTCTAGCTCGCAACGAGTTAAATTTTTTCGACACTATCGTTAAACTCGAAATAATTTTAGGAACACAATGTCACTAGCTATACGCAAAACGGACGCTTTTTAAAAAACGCTAAATATTTGGGGTACTTTTCATACACGTTGATTTTGCTTTAAATTTTTAAAAGTCGACAATTCCATAGCGAAACGCGGAGATGCACATATATTGTTAATTTAAAATAACATTTAAATCTCTCACGGGTTATACCTTTTAGTTCGACTCGAGTTGCTCTTCAACGACATCATCGTTAGCCACAAAATAATTTTACTAAACGTAATAAAATACATTGAAAACCGAACCTCCGGCGCGAAGCGAGGGTTCGATAACTAGTTACATACAATTAGCAATAATAAAAAAGTGGATACACATAATAGAGATTTTGAATGTTGAGACAGAATATAGTTTTTGCCTTAGTTTGTTACATTTTCAGACAGTTAGGCCTACATGTTATGGCAAAATGACAATACTTACTGTCCCATTTGAAAAGAATGTAACCAAATGTGAAAAAAATCAGACATTTCCTTCAGCCTTTTAGAACTAAGTAAGCCCAGATCACATATTTTATGTCCGAGTTTGTCATGCTTCTCTGTTTTAAAGATGATGCTCGGTTTTCATAGCAAGCAGTTCGTCTGTTTAACAACTCAGTGCTTTCGAAACACATCACCTCATCAATCTTGTAAGAAGAAAAAAACGAATACCCCAAGTGCCACAAGTATTGACCATGTTCTTATGAGGATCATAAACTCTCACCTCCTTAACCATCCCAAGACAGCCTAGAACGGTCACGGAATAACCTAACTAGGCTGCATACATCCGAGTAATGATACTCGCTTTCCCAGGTACCTGAACCAGGATCTATTTATTTATTATTTTTTTTTTTTGAAAAGCAAAGCCCCAAAGTGTAGCTAGTGGGAATTGAACCCCAGTCTCTTTTGGAGATTCCTAAGCATCACACCACAATGCCATCCCTCGTGTAAAGAGTTATCAAACACCAAGTTGCCATTGTGGTAAGTTGCAACACTTTCCTGGCTTCAAATGTCATTAGATATTGAATCCTGCATCTTCCATCTGATTTGTTTGTATCATATATGGAGTATTACATTCTATTGCAAGGCACGCATATCCCTTGTGAAGTAATGATATATTACATTTGTTTGTATCATATATTTTTGTACTCTATTCTAACCCAAATCCTTGTGAAGTCACAAATTAACAATGTAGTAGTAAGGGAAGGAATCTGACCCCAAGTACCTCTCTTCAAAGGGATGAGACATTAATGAACACTTAATTATGGAGTAGCAAAAAATTTGTTTATTTTAAAGTTTAGGTGTGTTTTGGTTTTTTTTTGGTTGCTTGGTTCATGTGCTTTTTCGGTTGTCTTATTTCATTATGGATGCATTTGGTTGGTGTTAATGATGTGGCTCGGTTGGGGTTAGCGTCGACTTGTTTTAAACTAGTTCGAGCCCGTCTGGTTTCTTTCTTTGTTTGTACCGGCTTGGATCTTCATTTTTCGATGAAGGTCCCGTTTTATATAGTTTTTGTTATTTTGCCAAAAAAAAAAAAAAAAAAAAAAGGTTAACTGGTAAGTGGCAAGTGTTACGATGTCATAGCCTTTCATGCTCTAGAAGCTCTCATAATCCTGTATATACCAATCTTAGTACTAGCTTGGAAATATGAAAGGGAGTATTTTTCACTCATATGTACTCGGCGGCTAAGACCGTTTGTTGCCTTGGGTCTTGACCACCAAAAGATACGTTGTTAGTGAGATTGAACGGGACCTCTTGTAAGAATATGAGAACTCAAACCACTGGCTATCTTGGAATGACTTATTTGTATATTTGTAGAAATTCAATATTCTGATGCAACATATATATTTTAATGGACTGATATTAATCATTTAAAATTGGAGAAGGTAAACGTATATAAAAAGATACAAAAGAAATTTAACTTTGCTGTAAATATGGTTGTATACGAAACATATCTGATCTTTAAGTCTTTAACAACCCATTTCAATGTTAAGAAAAGTTGAATTGTGTGGACCCATTCTTTTAACTTAATGTGAATGGGCTGGTGTGAAAGTGAACTAATTTAAGAATTAAGTCTTCGAGAATTAATTTAATTTGTTAACGTGGTTGAAAAAAATCAGTCAAATGATGACCGAAGACAACAAGATCAATGGAAAATGTAATGAAAAGCCAATAGAAACTTACAAGGAAGATTCATATGCCAAGAATTAAAAGTAAAGAAAGTTCATTTTTTTTTTTAAAAGATCAATCCTAGTTGGTTATTCACACAAGTATAATGGAGAAGATATCACTGATAAAAGTGTTTATTAAAAGTATAACTAATTTTCTTCAACTGTCATACCAAGATTACAAATGCAATGACATCGTCCAAAACTATTACATCAAGATTGAACAAGTACTCAAGTTGATTAAGCCGGTGCTCGAGTCTATTATCGATGCTGACGTGGATTCAAATGAATCACTGCAGAAGGAATTAGCAGGGATGAGTCAGTCTCTTGATATACTCCGTGAGCTTCGAAAAGATTCTCGTTCGTTGATGAGTAAAGTTTACTCTGTATGTTCTAAAGAACTGCACCTTTTAAGTTTTGTTATCCGAAAGCGTAATTAACTTGATCATGTTTATATACTCTGCAGGTTTTCAAGGGCGAATTGTTGTTTACGAATCTTCAGACTCACTGCTTAGACCTTGTTTACATGCTGCAATCATTTGAAGGACTTACAATTGAATCGAATTCACCGTTGCTTGAGGTAGAGCTTTCTGTAAATCAAATACGATGCACTTTTAACTTTTTATACATGTTATCAATAACAACATTAGCCTGAACAGTGAAAACTATCCATATACTCGTTTTAAGTTTTATCAATAGCAAGCATTGTGTGCAGACAATGAAGAATTTGGGATACGAAAAGTCATTTTTTATTATCTCCAAAGCCATAAGTGATCAATTAGATGGAACAAAACCGAGCTCTGATACCATGTCAAAAATTGCTGATTTGCTTAGCTTAAAGTCGAATCAAGAACTTTTAATCGAATTAGTCGCACTTGAAAACTTAAAGAAGAAGGCTGAACAAGGAGAACAGAACATAGAAGATGTTGAATATATTAAAGGAATGATTTCAATTGTTACACACATTCATTATTCCTTTGTCAAAAAATTAATTGAAGATTTAAGTGGCACTTCAATTGATACGGTAAAAAATGCTACTTCTGAACTCAGGTTACTTTCAAGATACGATAACGATATTCGAAACATCATTGCAAACTGTGGGGCCATAACTATATTAACCGCACTGCTCCATTCACCAGACAGATATATCCAAGAAAACGCGGTTACTACTCTTTTAAACTTATCGATAAACGATATCGTCAGATCAGCTATCGGTGATGCCAATGCAATTGAACCTCTAATACATGTCTTGAAAACAGGAAGCCCAAAAGCCAAAGAAAATTCAGCCGCAACGCTTTTTAGTCTTGCGGCTATCGAAGATTACAAGATACTAATTGGCCAGGCAGGCGCAATCGGGCCACTAGTTGATTTATTAAAAAATGGGAGTTTGCAAGGTAAGAAAGATGCAGCTACTGCTTTATTTAACTTGTCAACGTTACATGGAAACAAGGCCCGTATAGTCGAAGCTGGTGCAGTTAGGTTTCTTGTAGAGTTAATGAATCCTGCATTCGGGTTGATTGATAAGGCGGTTGCGGTTTTAGGTAATCTTGCTACTATTAGTGAGGGAAGAGAAGATATTGGTCGCGAAGGGTGTATACCGATGCTCGTTGACGTTGTTGAATTGGGTTCGGCCCGAGGTAAAGAAAATGCTGCTGCAGCTTTGTTACACTTGTGTACTAATAGTAACAGATATTGTAACATTGTGCTTCATGAGGGAGCTGTTCCACCACTGGCGGTTTTAGCACAATCTGGTACCCGGAGAGCCAAAGAAAAGGTGCATGTTTTGTCCATATTATTGTTATTGTTATTATTGTTGTTGTATTGTTATATTAATTTTATTTTTATTTTGATTTTGATTTGATTTGGTCATGGGTTTTTTTACCTTCTGTAGGCTCAAACACTGCTAAGCTTTTTTAGAAATCAGAGACAAGGTAATGGTGGGAGAAGATGAGGAAATTGTGTTGGTGGTTATGCAAGTTTTGTATAAAAGTACATATTTGATTTGTAACTTGTTTTTGTAGTCAAAATTGTATGCGTTAACTTGAACATTATATACTGCGTATTAGTTACAACTAGTGGTGATATCCACGCTTCGCTGCGGAGTTGTCGGGATTAAAATAGCAAATACTTTCGTTACACAATAAAATGTTGAGATTCGATCGGTTTAATTTGCATAGTAATCGTAATATATTTGGTTCTTTTATCATAACTTTTTAAAATCTAAGAAGAGCAAACTAATTTTTTTTTCACAGTTACAAAACTACAGTATTTGTTTCTTGATTTGGGCCACAATTGGGTTACAACCTTGTAATTTCTTTTTTTACTCATAAAAGTTCTGCCCTTCATTTCTGTTTAATAAAATTTACCTTCTATTTAATTTTGGTGATTTCATCTTTTGATGAAATTTATCTTCTATTTAATTTCTTTTGGTGGTAGTGGTGGCAGGAGGTTGATGGTGGTAGTAGACGGAGGTTGTGGTGGTTGCTGGAAGTCGTTCGTGGTTGTGGACGACGTTCATAGTGGTGGTGATGACAGAAGACGACGTACTGTTGGCCGGAAGTCGACGGTCGTGATGGCCGGAGTTCATGACTGCCGACAGTAGCAAATAGCGGTTGCAGGAGGTTGTTTGATATGGTGGCAGGAGGCTGTTTGTGGTGATGCACTGAAAAGACAAACAATACCATGAATTTTTTTTAAAAAAATAAAAAAGAATTCAAAAATCAAATGTCTAGGTAGTGTGTGGGGATTGCTTTCAAGGATATTATTGTAATTTACCTCATTTGATCAGCACTTGATTGGTTAAAAAGAAAGATAAAAATAAAAATAAAAATGAAAGAGTGTTGAAATTCCATCTTAAATAGGAACAGTAATACAAATTTTTGGTTATGATCACTTTCAAAACTAACATCCATGAATCTTGATAATGAACAATGAGAAAAATGAGCTGTAAAGAAAAATTGGGGGAATGGAGAAAAAATGATGACAGTAGCAAGTACTCACTATTTGGAGTGGGGGTGGCACATGATGTGAGGGTAGGTCAAAAGATTAGGGTAATTTCTCAAAAATGAAGGGCAACTTCATTTACATGTTTAGGTATACATGGACAACTTTGATTGGCTGGAATCAAAAATAGAAAATACAAAAATTGTCACAAGACTGTGAAGGACGATGGCTAAAGTGACAATATGTGTTTTAGTATATTTAGATAATATATGTATAATTACCGTATTACTTTACTACGGAGTGTCGGAGTATATTTGTCGTTCTATATTTTACGCGTATTATGGTTTATAAATGACAAAAGTTAGAGGTATTTGGAAGCCAATGGAAGAATATATGAGTTTTTGGTGAAAAATGGTAATTGAAGACGATTTCGCGAAAAGTAAAAAAATTCTGCATTTTAACATTGGAGTAAATTACGCCAGCCAAGGAGTAAATTACGCCAGGCCTTGAATGAGATCAGAAAAAAGTGCACTTCGTAGAGTAATTTTACGCCATTGGCGTAAATTACGCCAGACATATTCCAGCTTCCGGATTTTGTTAGTTTTTGACTTTGGGAACAAGTTATTCATTCCCTATGTAAGGGAAACCCTTGGGACTTTTTTCTCAGCTTTTAGAGCCCTAATCACACACAAAAACATCACAAAATATCATCAATCAAGGATTCAAGTCAAGATCAAGGAGGTGTTTTTCATGCAATTTAAAGAAATCATCATGTTCATCATCTTGAATATGAGTGACTAGTCTCTTTCTCTTTATTTCTTCCATGAACAATTAATGCATGTATTTTTCATTCAAGTTTTATGTGGTTTGTAATATTATGAAACTTATGTCTTTTTAGTTGTAATGTTATGAACCGATTATCTATTGATTAATGCAAGTCTTATGATTCTGATTATTGTAAGTTGCTTTATAATGATTTAACATTGTGTTCTTGACCCAACTTAGTGTTAATTAGATTAAGGATAAAGACATAGTGTCTAGGTTGCATTGTTCAATCTCAAAATAGTTAGAATTGGTAGACTTAAGAAATCTTATCTATGAGATTTGATCAATACTTGATGAACATAAGATTTGTTTAAATGAATGCATGCTAGATTGGGATTGTGAAGGAATAAAGGCTTTTAATATGATTGTTTACATTTTAATCTTTTAATTGCGCTCTTAGTTTAAGTATTTAAGTTTCAATTTAGTTGGTTAATCTTAGTTACTCATTAGTTAAACAAACAATCGAATCTTGAAAATTGCTTGCTTTTGACCACAATTTTTCGTGGAATAAATCTTACTTACCCTATCTAGTCTAGAGTATTTAGTTCATTTTTGGTTGGTACTTCGACACCGATCAAATTTTGGCGCCGCTTGAAATGTCCCGTTCTTATTGATTAAAAACGTTCCATATTAATTGATTTCGTTGCGAGGTTTTGACCTCTATATGAGACGTTTTTCAAAGACTGCATTCATTTTTAAAACAAACCATAACCTTTATTTCATAAATAAAGGTTTAAAAAGCTTTACGTAGATTATCAAATAATGATAATCTAAAATATCCTGTTTACACACGACCATTACATAATGGTTTACAATACAAATATGTTACATCGAAATCAGTTTCTTGAATGCAGTTTTTACACAATATCATACAAACATGGACTCCAAATCTTGTCCTTATTTTAGTATGCAACAGCGGAAGCTCTTAGTATTCACCTGAGAATAAACATGCTTTAAACGTCAATAAAAATGTTGGTGAGTTATAGGTTTAACCTATATATATCAAATCATAACAATAGACCACAAGATTTCATATTTCAATACATATCCCATACATAGAGATAAAAATCATTCATATGGTGAACACCTGGTAATCGACATTAACAAGATGCATATATAAGAATATCCCCATCATTCCGGGACACCCTTCGGATATGATATAAATTTCGAAGTACTAAAGCATCCGGTACTTTGGATGGGGTTTGTTAGACCCAATAGATCTATCTTTAGGATTCGCGTCAATTAGGGTGTCTGTTCTCTAATTCTTAGATTACCAGACTTAATAAAAAGGGGTATATTCGATTTCGATAATTCAACCATAGAATGTAGTTTCACGTACTTGTGTCTATTTTGTAAATCATTTATAAAACCTGCATGTATTCTCATCCCAAAAATATTAGATTTTAAAAGTGGGACTATAACTCACTTTCACAGATATTTCCTTCCTCAGAAATAAGACTTGGCCACGGATCGATTCACGAACCTATACAAATATGTACATATATATCAAATTATGATCAAAATATAATTACAACCATTTTTATTATGTTTTAAAGATTTGAGTGTATTAAGTCAGCTGTCCTCGTTAGTAACCTACAACTAGTTGTCCACAGTTAGATGTACAGAAATAAATCAATATATATTATCTTGAATCAATCCACGACCCAGTGTATACATATCTCAGTATTGATCACAACTCAAACTATATATATTTTGGAATCAACCTCAACCCTGTATAGCTAACTCCAACATTCACATATAGAGTGTCTATGGTTGTTCCGAAATATATATAGATGTGTCGACATGATAGGTCGAAACATTGTATACGTGTCTATGGTATCCCAAGATTACATAATATATTAGAATACATGTATAATACAATATAAGTTAGCTAGGATATGAATTGTATAGAATTGTTAATATTTCCCGTAGCTAAAAAAATCAAAAAATATCCAATCTTGTTTTACCCATAACTTCTTCATTTTAAATCCGTTTTGAGTGAATCAAATTGCTATGGTTTCATATTGAACTCTATTTTATGAATCTAAACAGAAAAAGTATAGGTTTATAGTCGGAAATATAAGTTACAAGTCGTTTTTGTAAAGGTAGTCATTTCAGTCGAAAGAACGACGTCTAGATGACCATTTTAGAAAACATACTTCCACTTTGAGTTTAACCATGATTTTTGGATATAGTTTCATGTTCATAAGAAAAATCATTTTTCCAGAAGTATAGCTTTTAAATCAAAGTTCTTCTTAGCTTTTAATTATCCCTACCAAAATAGCCCCCGGTTTTACTACGATGGCGTATATCCAGTTTTATAGTGTTTATCGTGTTTTCGGTTTTAAATCATTAAGTTAGCATATCATATAGATATAGAACATGTGTCTAGTTGATTTTAAAAGTCAAGTTAGAAGGATTAACTTTTGTTTGTGAACAAGTTTAGAATTAACTAAACTATGTTCTAGTGATTACAAGTTTAAACCTTCGAATAAGATAGCTTTATATGTATGAATCGAATGATGTTATGAACATCATTACTATCTCAAGTTCCTTGGATAAACCTACTGGAAATGAGAAAAATGGATCTAGCTTCAAAGGATCCTTGGATGGCTTGAAAGTTCTTGAAGTAGAATTATGACACGAAAACAAGTTCAAGTAAGATTTTCACTCGAAATAAGATTGTTATAGTTATAGAAATTGAATCAAAGTTTGAATATGATTATTACCCTGTATTAGAAAGATAACCTACTGTAAGTAACAAAGGTTTCTTGATCTTGGATGATTACTTGGAATGGATTTAGAAAACTTGGAAGTAAACTTGCAATCTTGGAAGTATTCTTGATTTTATGAAACTAGAACTTTTGGAATTTATGAAGAACACTTAGAACTTGAAGATAGAACTTGAGAAAGATCAATTAGATGAAGAAAATTGAAGAATGAAAGTGTTTGTAGGTGTTTTTGGTCGTTGGTGTATGGATTAGATATAAAGGATATGTAATTTTGTTTTCATGTAAATAAGTCATGAATGATTACTCATATTTTTGTAATTTTATGAGATATTTAATGCTAGTTTCTAAATGATGGTTCCCACATGTGTTAGGTGACTCACATGGGCTGCTAAGAGCTAATCATTGGAGTGTATATACCAATAGTACATACATCTAAAAGGTGTGTATTGTACGAGTACGAATACGGGTGCATACGAGTAGAATTGTTGATGAAACTGAACGAGGATGTAATTGTAAGCATTTTTGCTAAGTAGAAGTATTTTGATAAGTGTCTTGAAGTCTTTCAAAAGTGTATGAATACATATTAAAACACTACATGTATATACATTTTAACTGAGTCGTTAAGTCATCGTTAGTCGTTACATGTAAATGTTGTTTTGAAACCTTTAGGTTAACGATCTTGTTAAATGTTGTTAACCCATTTTTTATTATATCAAAAGAGATTGTAAATTATTATATTGTCATGATATTATGATGTACGAATATCTCTTAATATGATATATATACATTAAATGTCGTTACAACGATAATCGTTACATATATGTCTCGTTTCAAAATCATTAAGTTAGTAGTCTTGTTTTTACATATGTAGTTCATTGTTAATATACTTAATGATATGTTTACTTATCATAATATCATGTTAACTATATATATAACCATATATATGTCATCATATAGTTTTTACAAGTTTTAACGTTCGTGAATCACCGGTCAACTTGGGTGGTCAATTGTCTATATGAAACCTATTTTAATTAATCAAGTCTTAACAAGTTTGATTGCTTAACATGTTGGAAACACTTAATCATGTAAATATCAATTTCATTTAATATATAAAAACATGGAAAAGTTCGGGTCACTACAGTACCTACCCGTTAAATAAATTTCGTCCCGAAATTTTAAGCAGTTAGAGGTGTTGACGTATCTTCTGGAAATAAGTGCGGGTATTTCTTCTTCATCTGATCTTATCGTTCTCAGGTGAACTCGGGTCCTCACGATCCATTATTTCGACGGGTTCTTCGATGAATTGAAGTTTTTCATTGATTTGGATTTCGTCTAACGGAATAGTGAGATCTTCTTTAGCAAAACATTTCTTCAAATTCGAGACGTGAAAAGTGTTATGTACAGCCGCGAGTTGTTGAGGTAACTCAAGTTGGTAAGCTACTGGTCTGACACGATCAATAATCTTGAATGGTCCAATATACCTTGGATTTAATTTCCCTCGTTTACCAAATCGAACAACGCCTTTCCAAGGTGCAACCTTAAGCATGACCATCTCTCCAATTTCAAATTCTATATCTTTTCTTTTAATGTCGGCGTAGCTCTTTTGTCGACTTTGGGCGGTTTTCAACCGTTGTTGAATTTGGATGATCTTCTCAGTAGTTTCTTGTATTATCTCCGGACCCGTAATCTGTCTATCCCCTACTTCACTCCAACAAATCGGAGACCTGCACTTTCTACCATAAAGTGCTTCAAACGGCGCCATCTCAATGCTTGAATGGTAGCTGATGTTGTAGGAAAATTCTGCTAACGGTAGATGTCGATCCCAACTGTTTTCGAAATCAATAACACAAGTTCGTAGCATGTCTTCAAGCATTTGTATCGTCCTTTTGCTCTGCCCACCAGTTTGTGGATGATAGGCAGTACTCATGTCTAGACGAGTTCCCAATGCTTGCTGTAATGTCTGCCAGAATCTTGAAATAAATCTGCCATCCCTATCAGAGATAATAGAGATTGGTATTCCATGTCTGGAGACGACTTCCTTCAAATACAGTCGTGCTAACTTCTCCATCTTGTCATCTTCTCTTATTAGCAGGAAGTGTGCTGATTTGGTGAGACGATCAACTATTACCCAAATAGTATCAAAACCACTTGCAGTCCTTGGCAATTTAGTGATGAAATCCATGGTAATGTTTTCCCATTTCCATTCCGGGATTTCGGGTTGTTGAAGTAAACCTGATGGTTTCTGATGCTCAGCTTTGACCTTAGAACACGTTAAACATTCTCCTACGTATTTAGCAACATCGGCTTTCATACCCGGCCACCAAAAATGTTTCTTGAGATCCTTGTACATCTTCCCCGTTCCAGGATGTATTGAGTATCTGGTTTTATGAGCTTCTTTAAGTACCATTTCTCTCATATCTCCAAATTTTGGTACCCAAATTCTTTTAGCCCTATACCGGGTTCCGTCTTCCCGAATATTAAGATGCTTCTCCGATCCTTTGGGTATTTCATCCTTTAAATTTCCCTCTTTTAAAACTCCTTGTTGCGCCTCCTTTATTTGAGTAGTAAGGTTATTATGAATCATTATATTCATAGATTTTACTCGAATGGGTTCTCTGTCCTTCCTGCTGAAGGCATCGGCTACCACATTTGCCTTCCCCGGGTGGTAACGAATCTCAAAGTGGTAATCATTCAATAATTCAATCCACCTACGCTGCCTCATATTCAGTTGTTTCTGATTAAATATGTGTTGAAGACTTTTGTGGTCGGTATATATAATACTTTTGACCCCATATAAGTAGTGCCTCCAAGTCTTTAATGCAAAAACAACCGCGCCTAATTTCAAATCATGCGTCGTATAATTTTGTTCGTGAATCTTCAATTGTCTAGACGCATAAGCAATCACCTTCGTTCGTTGCATTAATACACAACCGAGACCTTGCTTTGATGCGTCACAATAAATCACAAAATCATCATTTCCTTCAGGCAATGACAATATAGGTGCCGTAGTTAGCTTTTTCTTCAATAACTGAAACGCTTTCTCTTGTTCATCATTCCATTCAAATTTCTTCCCTTTATGCGTTAATGCAGTCAAGGGTTTTGCTATTCTGGAAAAGTCTTGGATGAACCTTCTGTAGTAACCAGCGAGTCCTAAAAACTGGCGTATGTGTTTCAGAGTTTTCTGGGTTTCCCACTTTTCAACAGTTTCTATCTTTGCCGGATCCACCTTAATACCTTCTTTGTTCACTATGTGACCGAGGAATTGAACTTCTTCCAACCAAAATGCACACTTTGAAAACTTAGCGTACAATTCTTCCTTCCTCAATACTTCTAACACCTTTCTCAAATGTTCACCGTGTTCTTGTCATTCTTTAAGTAAATAAGTATGTCATCAATGAAAACAATGACAAACTTTTCAAGGTATGGTCCACACACTCGGTTCATAAGGTCCATGAACACAGCTGGTGCATTAGTTAAACCAAACGACATGACCATAAACTCGTAATGACCGTAACGTGTTCTGAAAGCAGTCTTTGGAATATCATCTTCTTTCACCCGCATTTGATGATACCCGGAACGTAAGTCAATCTTTGAATAAACAGACGAGCCTTGTAGTTGATCAAATAAATCGTCGATTCTCGGTAGTGGGTAGCGGTTCTTGATGGTAAGTTTGTTCAACTCTCGGTAGTCGATACACAACCTGAATATATCATCTTTCTTCTTGACAAACAAAACAGGAGCTCCCCACGGTGATGTGCTTGGTCGAATGAAACTACGCTCTAAAAGTTCTTGTAATTGGATTTGCAGTTCTTTCATCTCGCTGGGTGCGAGTCTATAAGGAGCACGAGCTATTGGTGCAGCTCCTGGTACAAGATCTATTTGAAATTCAACGGATCGATGTGGGGGTAATCCCGGTAATTCTTTCGGAAATACATCGGGAAATTCTTTTGCAATGGGAACATCATTGATGCTCTTTTCTTCAGTTTGTACTTTCTCGACATGTGCTAGAACAGCATAGCAACCTTTTCTTATTAGTTTTTGTGTCTTCAAATTACTAATAAGATGTAGCTTCGTGTTGCCCTTTTCTCCGTACACCATTAAGGGTTTTCCTTTTTCTCGTATAATGCGAATTGCATTTTTGTAACAAACGATCTCTGCTTTCACTTCTTTCAATCAGTCCATACCGATTATCACATCAAAACTTCCTAACTCTACTGGTATCAAATCAATCTTAAATATTTCGCTAACCAGTTTAATTTCTCGATTCCGACATATATTATCTGCTGAAATTAATTTACCATTTGCTAATTCGCGTAAAAATTTACTATCCAAAGGCGTCAATGGACAACTTAATTTAGCACAAAAATCTCTACTCATATAGCTTCTATCCGCACCCGAATCAAATAAAACGTAAGCAGATTTATTGTCAATAAGAAACGTACCTGTAACAAGCTTCGGGTCTTCCTGTGCCTCTGCCGCATTAATATTGAAAACTCTTCCGCGGCCTTGTCCATTCGTGTTCTCCTGGTTCGGGAAATTTCTAATAATGTGGCCCGGTTTTCCACATTTATAACAAACTACATTGGCATAACTTGCTCCGACACTACTTGCTCCGCCATTACTCGTTCCGACACCATTTGTTCCTTTCGTTCTATTAATCCCTGGTCCGTAGACCTCACACTTCGCCGCACTATGACCATTTCTTTTACACTTGTTGCAAAATTTGGTGCAGAACCCCGAGTGATACTTTTCACACCTTTGGCATAGCTGCTTCTGATTGTTGTTGTTGTTGCGGTTATTATTGTTGTTGGGATGATTGTTGTAGTTGCTGTTGTTATTGTTGTTGTTGTTGTTGTTGTTGTTGTTGTTGTTGTTGGGCCGTTTGTTGTAGTTGCGATTGATGTTGCGATTGTTGGGATAATTGTTGCGATTATTGTTGTAATTGCTGTTGTTGTTGTATTGGTGATTCTTATCACCGTTTTCCTCCCACTTTCTTTTGACTTGCTTCACATTGGCCTCTTCAGCAGTCCGTTCTTTAATTCTTTCTTCAATCTGGTTTACTAGTTTGTGAGCCATTCTACATGCCTGTTGTATGGAGGCGGGCTCGTGTGAACTTATATCTTCTTGGATTCTTTCCGGTAATCCTTTCACAAACGCGTCGATCTTCTCTTCCTCATCTTCGAATGCTCCCGGACACAATAGGCACAATTCTGTGAATCGTCTTTCGTACGTGGTAATATCAAATCCTTGGGTTCGTAACCCTCTAAGTTCTGTCTTGAGCTTATTGACCTCAGTTCTGGGACGGTATTTCTCGTTCATCAAGTGCTTGAATGCTGACCATGGTAGTGCGTACGCATCGTCTTGTCCCACTTGCTCTAGATAGGTATTCCACCATGTTAACGCAGAACCTGTGAAGGTATGCGTAGCGTACTTCACTTTGTCCTCTTCAGTACACTTACTTATGGCAAACACCGATTCGACCTTCTCGGTCCACCGTTTCAATCCAATCGGTCCTTCGGTTCCATCAAATTCTAAAGGTTTGCAGGCAGTGAATTCTTTGTAGGTGCATCCTACACGATTTCCTGTACTGCTAGATCCAAGGTTATTGTTGGTATGTAGCGCAGCCTGTACTGCGGCTATGTTTGAAGCTAGAAAAGTACGGAATTCCTCTTCATTCATATTCACGGTGTGTCGAGTAGTCGGTGCCATTTCCTTCAAAATAGTCAAATGGAACAAGTTAATCATACAGAATATTAAGAGTAGTTAATAGTATTTCGTAGCATAGTATGAACTCATTTATAAAAGATTTTTCTTCATATTAGCGTTTTATAAGTTTAAATTCGGGTAGTACCTACCCGTTAAGTTCATACTTAGTAGCTAATATACAATTCAACTACTACAATTCTATATGAAAAACTGATTATAATAATATTTCGCGTTCAAACTTTTACACAATATTTTACAAACTTACAATACCGCTTATTTTACATATAGCATGAAATATAGCACACAATAAATTTGATACAAGATGGTTGTGAAGATAATTCTAGCTAGTACACAAGTCGTTCAGCAAAGGCAATAAAGACACGTAATTCATACGTCCAGAAACAAGTCATGAATTCTGGTTTTACTAGGACTACTTCCCATCCTTGGTCTTGTGGAACATAACCGTTATGGCCGTTGATAAGACAGCGTGTTGTAACGTCATCAAAGGGACGAGGGTTATGTAATGTCCAACAGTCCCGTAACAATCTAAAAACCTCATTTCTTACCCCAATTACCGACTCCATCACTTGTGGGAATTTTTTGTTTAATAGTTGTAGCCCGATGTTCTTGTTCTCACTTTGGTGAGAAGCGAACATTACTAATCCGTAAGCATAACATGCTTCTTTATGTTGCATGTTAGCCGCTTTTTCTAAATCACGAAGTCCAATATTCGGATATATTGAGTCAAAATAATTTCTTAACCCATTGCGTAAAATAGCATTTGGGTTCCCCGCAATATATGCGTCAAAGTAAACACATCGTAACTTATGGATTTCCCAATGTGATATCCCCCATCTTTCGAACGAAAGCCTTTTATAAACCAAGGCATTCTTGGAACGTTCTTCGAATGTCTTACAAATTGATCTCGCCTTAAATAGTTGTGCCGAAGAATTCTGACCGACTCTAGACAAGATTTCATCAATCATGTCTCCGGGTAGGTCTCTTAAAATATTGGGTTGTCTATCCATTTTATATTTTTATACTGTAAAATAGACAAGAGTTAGATTCATAAAAAAAAATACTTATTAATACAAGCAATTTTTACATATATCATAAAGCATAAGCACACTATATTACATATATTACACCACACGAATACAACTATCTTATTCCAACTCGCTTGTTTCTTCTTCTTCGGTTTTGGTTCGTTTTGCCAAGTTTCTAGGGATATATGATGTTCCCCTAATACGAGCCGTCGTTTTCCACATTGGTTTAGAGAAACTTGGTAGTTTAGAGGTTCCCGGGTCATTGTTACAACTTAAGGACTTCGGGGGTTGACGATACATATAAAGTTCATCGGGGTTGGAATTAGATTTCTCTATTTTTATACCCTTTCCCTTATTATTTTCTTTTGCCTTTTTAAATTTAGTTGGGGTAATTTCTATAACATCATCGGAATTCTCGTCGGAATCCGATTCATCGGAGAATTGGTAATCCTCCCAATATTTTGCTTCCTTGGTGGAAACACCATTGACCATAATTAACCTTGGTCGGTTGGTTGAGGATTTTCTTTTACTTAACCGTTTTATTATTTCCCCCACCAGTTCTATTTCTTAATCCGGTTCCGATTCTTCTTCCGGTTCCGATTCTTCTTCCGGTTCCGACTCTTCTTCCGGTTCCTCTTCGGGAACTTGTGAATCAGTCCATGAATCATTCCAATTTACATTTGACTCTTCATTATTATTAGGTGAGTCAATGGGACTTGTTCTAGAGGTAGACATCTATCACATAATATCAAATGCGTTAAGAGATTAATATATCACATAGTATTCACATGTTAAAAATATATAGTTTACAACAAAATTTGTTAAGCAATCATTTTTCAAGTAAACACGGTCGAAGTCTAGACTCACTAATGCATCCTAATAAACTCGATAAGACACACTAATGCAAAATTCTGGTTCTCTAAGACCAACGCTCGGATACCAACTGAAATGTCCCGTTCTTATTGATTAAAAACGTTCCATATTAATTGATTTCGTTGCTAGGTTTTGACCTCTATATGAGACGTTTTTCAAAGACTGCATTCATTTTTAAAACAAACCATAACCTTTATTTCATAAATAAAGGTTTAAAAAGCTTTACGTAGATTATCAAATAATGATAATCTAAAATATCCTGTTTACACACGACCATTACATAATGGTTTACAATACAAATATGTTACATCGAAATCAGTTTCTTGAATGCAGTTTTTACACAATATCATACAAACACGGACTCCAAATCTTGTCCTTATTTTAGTATGCAACAGCGGAAGCTCTTAGTATTTACCTGAGAATAAACATGCTTTAAACGTCAACAAAAATGTTGGTGAGTTATAGGTTTAACCTATATATATCAAATCATAACAATAGACCACAAGATTTCATATTTCAATACACATCCCATACATAGAGATAAAAATCATTCATATGGTGAACACCTGGTAATCAACATTAACAAGATGCATATATAAGAATATCCCCATCATTTCGGGACACCCTTCGGATATGATATAAATTTCGAAGTACTAAAGCATCCGGTACTTTGAATGGGGTTTGTTAGACCCAATAGATCTATCTTTAGGATTCGCGTCAATTAGGGTGTCTGTTCCCTAATTCTTAGATTACCAGACTTAATAAAAAGGGGTATATTCGATTTCGATAATTCAACCATAGAATGTAGTTTCACGTACTTGTGTCTATTTTGTAAATCAATTATAAAACCTGCATGTATTCTCATCCCAAAAATATTAGATTTTAAAAGTGGGACTATAACTCACTTTCACAGATATTTCCTTCCTCGAAAATAAGACTTGGCCACGGATCGATTCACGAACCTATACAAATATGTACATATATATCAAATTATGATCAAAATATAATTACAATCATTTTTATTATGTTTTAAAGATTTGAGTGTATTAAGTCAGCTGTCCTCGTTAGTAACCTACAACTAGTTGTCCGCAGTTAGATGTACAGAAATAAATCGATATATATTATCTTGAATCAATCCACGACCCAGTGTATACATATCTCAGTATTGATCACAACTCAAACTATATATATTTTGGAATCAACCTCAACTCTGTATAGCTAACTCCAACATTCACATATAGAGTGTCTATGGTTGTTCCGAAATATATATAGATGTGTCGACATGATAGGTCGAAACATTGTATACGTGTCTATGGTATCCCAAGATTACATAATATATTAGAATACATGTATAATACAATATAAGTTAGCTAGGATATGAATTGTATAGAATTTTTAATATTTCCCGTAGCTAAAAAAATAAAAAAATATCCAATCTTGTTTTACCCATAACTTCTTCATTTTAAATCCGTTTTGAGTGAATCAAATTGCTATGGTTTCATATTGAACTCTATTTTATGAATCTAAACAGAAAAAGTATAGGTTTATAGTCGGAAATATAAGTTACAAGTCGTTTTTGAAAAGGTAGTCATTTCAGTCGAAAGAACGACGTCTAGATGATCATTTTAGAAAACATACTTCCACTTTGAGTTTAACCATGATTTTTGGATATAGTTTCATGTTCACAAGAAAAATCATTTTTCCAGAAGTATAGCTTTTAAATCAAATTTCTTCTTAGATTTTAATTATCCCTACCAAAACAGCCCCCGGTTTTACTATGACGGCGTATATCCAGTTTTATAGTGTTTATCGTGTTTCCGGGTTTTAAATCATTAAGTTAGCATATCATATAGATATAGAACATGTGTCTAGTTGATTTTAAAAGTCAAGTTAGAAGGATTAACTTTTGTTTGTGAACAAGTTTAGAATTAACTAAACTATGTTCTAGTGATTACAAGTTTAAACCTTCGAATAAGATAGCTTTATATGTATGAATCGAATGATGTTATGAACATCATTACTATCTCAAGTTCTTTGGATAAACCTACTGAAAATGAGAAAAATGGATCTAGCTTCAAAGGATCCTTGGATGGCTTGAAAGTTCTGGAAGTAGAATTATGACACGAAAACAAGTTCAAGTAAGATTTTCACTCGAAATAAGATTGTTATAGTTATAGAAATTGAATCAAAGTTTGAATATGATTATTACCTTGTATTAGAAAGATAAACTACTGTAAGTAACAAAGGTTCCTTGATCTTGGATGATTACTTGGAATGGATTTAGAAAACTTGGAAGTAAACTTGCAATCTTGGAAGTATTCTTGATTTTATGAAACTAGAACTTTTGGAATTTATGAAGAACACTTAGAACTTGAAGATAGAACTTGAGAAAGATCAATTAGATGAAGAAAATTGAAGAATGAAAGTGTTTGTAGGTGTTTTTGGTCGTTGGTGTATGGATTAGATATAATGGATATGTAATTTTGTTTTCATGTAAATAAGTCATGAATGATTACTCATATTTTTGTAATTTTATGAGATATTTAATGCTAGTTGCTAAATGATGGTTCCCACATGTGTTAGGTGACTCACATGAGCTGCTAAGAGCTAATCATTGGAGTGTATATACCAATAGTACATACATCTAAAAGGTGTGTATTTTACGAGTACGAATACGGGTGCATACGAGTAGAATTGTTGATGAAACTGAACGAGGATGTAATTGTAAGCATTTTTGTTAAGTAGAAGTATTTTGATAAGTGTCTTGAAGTCTTTTAAAAGTGTATGAATACATATTAAAACACTACATGTATATACATTTTAACTGAGTCGTTAAGTCATCGTTAGTCGTTACATGTAAATGTTGTTTTGAAACCTTTAGGTTAACGATCTTGTTAAATGTTGTTAACCCATTGTTTATTATATCAAAAGAGATTGTAAATTATTATATTGTCATGATATTATGATGTACGAATATCTCTTAATATGATATATATACATTAAATGTCGTTACAACGATAATCGTTACATATATGTCTCGTTTCAAAATCATTAAGTTAGTAGTCTTGTTTTTACATATGTAGTTCATTGTTAATATACTTAATGATATGTTTACTTATCATAATATCATGTTAACTATATATATAACCATATATATGTCATCATATAGTTTTTACAAGTTTTAACGTTCGTGAATCACCGGTCAACTTGGGTGGTCAATTGTCTATATGAAACCTATTTCAATTAATCAAGTCTTAACAAGTTTGATTGCTTAACATGTTGGAAACACTTAATCATGTAAATATCAATTTCATTTAATATATAAAAACATAGAAAAGTTCGGGTCACTACACCGCTGCCGGGGAGAGTGTGCGTTTGATTGCAAGCTCTTATTTGTAGTTTGCTTTCTTTTAGATTTTGAAAAAGCATTAAAAATTATAAAACCTAAAAAATCCAAAAATATTTTCTCATTTCATTAGTTTTATTCGGTTTTACGCGTGATGTTTTCTTGTTTGTGTTTTCATATAGGTGGAAATTCTATTTGTCACTATGGAAGAGAGGGACACACGCAGGGTGGATTCGTACTACCAACCGGGTGTGTACGAAGATCATTCACCCATTGTTTATCCGGCCACTCTGAATGCGAAAAATAACCAGAGATTTGAGGTTCGACCTCAATTGATTGCTATTTTGTCAACCTACCGAGGTTTGGCATCGAAGGAACCATATGAGCATATAACGGAGTTCAATGAAATGTGTACTACAAATCAAGTGAATGGCTTTTCTGATGATGAGGTACACTTACGATTATTTTCATATTCATTAAAAGATAAAGCTAAGCATTGATTTTTGTCCTTACCTGCCCGAAGTATCACTACTTGGGCGGTGATGAAAAAGAAATTCCTTGAGGAATTCTGTAGTGACCCGAACTTTTCCATGTTTATATATATTAATTGAGATTGATATTTACATGATTAAATGTTTCCAACATGTTAAGCAATCAAACTTGTTAAGACTTGATTAATTGAAATATGTTTCATATAGACAATTGACCACCCAAGTTGACCGGTGATTCACGAACGTTAAAACTTGTAAAAACTATACAATGACATATATATGGTTATATATATAGTTAACATGTTTTTATTATAAGTATGTATCTCATTAGGTATTTTAACAATGAGTTATATACATAAAAATGAGACTATTAATTTAAGAAACTCGAAAACGATATATATAACGATTATCGTTATAACAACGTCTTACTAGGTACATATGAATCATATTAAGATATTGATACACTTGGTTAATTATGTTAAATGATAAGTAAATATATTATTAAGTGTATTAACAATGAAATACATATGTAAAAATAAGACTACTAACTTAATGATTTCGAAACGAGACATATATGTAACGATTATCGTTGTAACGACATTTAACTGTATATACATCATACTAAGATATATTATATATCATAATATCATGATAATATAATAATTTAACATCTCATTTGTTATAATAAACAATGGGTTAACAACATTCAACAAGATCGTTAACCTAAAGGTTTCAAAACAACATTTACATGTAACGACTAACGATGACTTAACGACTCAGTTAAAATGTATATACACGTAGTGTTTTAATATGTATTCATACACTTTTGAAAGACTTCAATACACTTATCAAAATACTTCTACTTAACAAAAATGCTTACAATTACATCCTCGTTCAGTTTCATCAACAATTCTACTCGTATGCACCCGTATTCGTACTCGTACAATACACAGCTTTTAGATGTATGTACTATTGGTATATACACTCCAATGATCAGCTCTTAGCAGCCCATGTGAGTCACCTAACACATGTGGGAACCATCATTTGGCAACTAGCATGAAATATCTCATAAAATTACAAAAATATGAGTAATCATTCATGACTTATTTACATGAAAACAAAATTACATATCCTTTATATCTAATCCATACACCAACGACCAAAAACACCTACAAACACTTTTATTCTTCAATTTTCTTCATCTAATTGATCTCTCTCAAGTTCTATCTTCAACTTCTAAGTGTTCTTCATATATTTTACAAGTTCTAGTTACATAAAATCAAGAATACTTTCAAGTTTGCTAGCTCACTTCCAATCTTGTAAGGTGATCATCCAACCTCAAGAAATCTTTGTTTCTTACAGTAGGTTATCATTCTAATACAAGGTAATAATCATATTCAAACTTTGGTTCAATTTCTATAACTATAACAATCTTATTTCAAGTGATGATCTTACTTGAACTTGTTTTCGTGTCATGATTCTGCTTCAAGAACTTCGAGCCATCCAAGGATCCGTTGAAGCTAGATCTATTTTTCTCTTTTCCAGTAGTTTATCCAAGGAACTTAAGGTAGTAATGATGTTCATAACATCATTCGATTCATACATATAAAGCTATCTTATTCGAAGGTTTAAACTTGTAATCACTAGAACATAGTTTAGTTAATTCTAAACTTGTTCGCAAACAAAAGTTAATACTTCTAACTTGACTTTTAAAATCAACTAAACACATGTTCTATATCTATATTATATGCTAACTTAATGATTTAAAACCTGGAAACACGAAAAACACCGTAAAACCGGATTTACGCCGTCGTAGTAACACCGCGGGCTGTTTTGGGTTAGTTAATTAAAAACTATGATAAACTTTGATTTAAAAGTTGTTATTCTGAGAAGATGATTTTTATTATGAACATGAAACTATATCCAAAAATTATGGTTAAACTCAAAGTGGAAGTATGTTTTCTAAAATGGTCATCTAGACGTCGTTCTTTCGACTGAAATGACTACCTTTACAAAAATGACTTGTAACTTATTTTTCAGACTATAAACCTATACTTTTTCTATTTAGATTCATAAAATAGAGTTCAATATGAAACCATAGCAATTGGATTCACTCAAAATGAATTTAAAATGAAGAAGTTATGGGTAAAACAAGATTGGATAATTTTTCTCATTTTAGCTACGTGAAAATTGGTAACAAATCTATTTCAACCATAACTTAATCAACTTGTATTGTATATTATGTAATCTTGAGATACCATAGACACGTATACAATGTTTCGACCTATCATGTCGACACATCTATATATATTTCGGAACAACCATAGACACTCTATATGTGAATGTTGGAGTTAGCTATACAGAGTTGAGGTTGATTCCAAAATATATATAGTTTGAGTTGTGATCAATACTGAGATACGTATACACTGGGTCGTGGATTGATTCAAGATAATATTTATCGATTTATTTCTGTACATCTAATTGTGGACAACTAGTTGTAGGTTACTAACGAGGACAACTGACTTAATAAACTTAAAACATCAAAATATATTAAAAGTGTTGTAAATATATTTTGAACATACTTTGATATATATGTATATATTGTTATAGGTTCGTGAATCAACCAGTGGCCAAGTCTTACTTCCCGACGAAGTAAAAATATGTGAAAGTGAGTTATAGTCCCACTTTTAAAATCTAATATTTTTGGGATGAGAATACATGCAGGTTTTATAAATGATTTACAAAATAGACATAAGTACGTGAAACTACATTCTATGGTTGAATTATCGAAATCGAATATGCCCCTTTTTATTAAGTCTGGTAATCTAAGAATTAGGGAACAGACACCCTAATTGACGCGAATCCTAAAGATAGATCTATTGGGCCTAACAAACCCCATCCAAAGTACCGGATGCTTTAGTACTTCGAAAATTATATCATATCCGAAGGGTGTCCCGGAATGATGGGGATATTCTTATATATGCATCTTGTTAATGTCGGTTACCAGGTGTTCACCATATGAATGATTTTTATCTCTATGTATGGGATGTGTATTGAAATATGAAATCTTGTAGTCTATTATTATGATTTGATATATATAGGTTAAACCTATAACTCACCAACATTTTTGTTGACATTTTAAGCATGTTTATTCTCAGGTGATTATTAAGAGCTTCCGCTGTCGCATACTTAAATAAGGACGAGATTTGGAGTCCATGCTTGTATGATATTGTGTAAAAACTGCATTCAAGAAACTTATTTTGTTGTAACATATTTGTATTGTAAACCATTATGTAATGGTCGTGTGTAAACAGGATATTTTAGATTATCATTATTTGATAATCTACGTAAAGCTTTTTAAACCTTTATTGATGAAATAAAGGTTATGGTTTGTTTTAAAATGAATGCAGTCTTTGAAAAATGTCTCATATAGAGGTCAAAACCTCGCAACGAAATCAATTAATATGGAACGTTTTTAATCAATAAGAACGGGACATTTCAGTTGGTATCCGAGCGTTGGTCTTAGAGAACCAGAATTTTGCATTAGTGTGTCTTATCTAGTTTGTTAGGATGCATTAGTGAGTCTGGACTTCGACCGTGTTTACTTGAAAAATGATTGCTTAACAAATTTTGTTGGAAACTATATATTTTTAACATGTGAATATTATGTGATATATTAATCTCTTAACGCGTTTGATATTATGTGATAGATGTCTACCTCTAGAACAAGTTCCATTGACTCACCTAATAATAATGAAGAGTCAAATATAAATTGGAATGATTCGTGGACTGATTCACAAGTTCCCGAAGAGGAACCGGAAGAAGAGTCGGAACCGGAAGAAGAATCGGAACCGGAAGAAGAATCGGAACCGGATGAAGAAATAGAACCGGTGGGGGAAATAATAAAACGGTTAAGTAAAAGAAAATCCTCAACCAACCGACCAAGGTTAATTATGGTCAATGGTGTTTCCGCCAAGGAAGCAAAATATTGGGAGGATTACCAATTCTCCGATGAATCGGATTCCGACGAGAATTCTGATGATGTTATAGAAATTACCCCAACTGAATTTAAAAAGGCAAAAGAAAATAATAAGGGAAAGGGCATAAAAATAGAGAAATCTAATTCCAACCCCGATGAACTTTATATGTATCGTCAACCCCCGAAGTCTTTAAGTTGTAACAATGACACGGGAACCTCTAAACCACCAGGTTTTTCTAAACCAATGTGGACAACGACAGTTAGTATTAGGGGAACATCATATATCCCTAGAAACTTGGCAAAACGAACCAAAACCGAAGAAGAAGAAACGAGCGAGTCGGAATAAGATAGTTGTATTCGTGTGGTGTAATATATGTAATATAGTGTGCTTATGTTTTATGATATATGTAAAAATTGCTTGTATTAATAAGTATTTTTTTTATGAATCTAACTCTTGTCTATTTTACAGTTTAAAAACACAAAATGGATAGACAACCCAATATTTTAAGAGACCTACCCGGAGACATGATTGATGAAATCTTGTCTAGAGTCGGTCAGAATTCCTCGGCACAACTATTTAAGGCAAGATCAGTTTGTAAGACATTCGAAGAACGTTCCAAGAATGTCTTGGTTTATAAGAGACTTTCGTTTGAAAGATGGGGGATATCACATTGGGAAACCCATAAGTTACGATGTGTTTACTTTGACGCATATATTGCGGGGAACCCAAATGCTATTTTACGCAACGGGTTAAGAAATTATTTTGACTCAATATATCCGAATATTGGACTTTGTGATTTAGAAAAAGCGGCTAACATGCAACATAAAGAAGCATGTTATGCTTACGGATTAGTAATGTTTGCTTCTCACCAAAGTGAGAACAAGAACATCGGGCTACAACTATTAAACAAAACGTTTCCACAAGTGACGGAGTCGGTAATTGGGGTAAGAAATGAGTTTTTAGATTGTTACGGGACTGTTGGACATTACGTAACCCTCGTCCTTTTGACGACGTTACAACACGCTGTCTTATCAACGGCCATAACGGTTATGTTTCACAAGACCAAGGATGGGAAGTAATCCTAGTAAAACCAGAATGCATGACTTGTTTCTGGACGTATGAATTACGTGTCTTTATTGCCTTTGCTGAACGACTTGTGTACTAGCTAGAATTATCTTCACAACTATCTTGTATCAAAGTTATTGCGTGCTATATTTCATGCTTTATGTAAAATAAGTGGTATTGTAAGTTTGTAAAATATTGTATAAAAGTTTGAACGCGAAATATTATTATAATCAGTTTTTCATATAGAATTGTAGTAGTTGAATTGTATATTAGCTACTAAGTATGAACTTAACGGGTAGGTACTACCCGAATTTAAACTTATAAAACGCTAATATGAAGAAAAAGCTTTTATAAATGAGTTCATATTATGCTACGAAATACTATTAACTACTCTTAATATTCTGTATGATTAACTTGTTCCATTTGAATATTTTGAAGGAAATGGCACCAACTACTCGACACACCGTGAATATGAATGAAGAGGAATTCCGTACTTTTCTAGCTTCAAACATAGCTGAAGTACAGGCTGCGCTACATACCAACAATAACCTTGGATCTAGCAGTACAGGAAATCGTGTAGGATGCACCTACAAAGAATTCACTGCCTGCAAACCTTTGGAATTTGATGGAACCGAAGGACCGATCAGATTGAAACGGTGGACCGAGAAGGTCGAATCGGTGTTTGCCATAAGTAAGTGTACTGAAGAGGACAAAGTGAAGTACGCTACGCATACCTTCACAGGTTCTGCGTTAACATGGTGGAATACCTATCTAGAGCAAGTGGGACAAGACGATGCGTACGCACTACCGTGGTCAGCATTCAAGCACTTGATGAACGAGAAGTACCGTCCCAGAACCGAGGTCAATAAGCTCAAGACAGAACTTAGAGGGTTACGAACCCAAGGATTTGATATTACCACGTATGAAAGACGATTCACAGAATTGTGCCTATTGTGTCCGGGAGCATTCAAAGATGAGGAAGAGAAGATCAACGCGTTTGTGAAAGGATTACCGGAAAGAATCCAAGAAGATATAAGTTCACACGAGCCCGCCTCCATACAACAGGCATGTAGAATGGCTCACAAACTAGTGAACCAGATTGAAGAAAGAATTAAAGAACAGACTGCTGAAGAGGCCAATGTGAAGCAAGTCAAAAGAAAGTGGGAGGAAAACGGTGATAAGAATCACCAATACAACAACAACAGCAATCGCAACAATTATCCCAACAATCGCAACATCAATCGCAACTACAACAAACGGCCCAACAACAACAACAACAACAACAACAACAACAACAACAACAGTAACAACAACTACAACAATCATCTCAACAACAATAATAATCACAACAACAACAATCAGAAGCAGCTATGCCAAAGGTGTGAAAAGTATCACCCGGGGTTCTGCACCAAATTTTGCAACAAGTGTAAAAGAAATGGTCATAGCGCGGCGAAGTGTGAGGTCTACGGACCAGGGGTTAATAGAATGAAAGGAACAAATGGTGTCGGAACGAGTAATGGCGGAGCAAGTAGTGTCGGAGCAAGTTATGCCAATGTAGTTTGTTATAAATGTGGAAAACCGGGCCACATTATTAGAAATTGCCCGAACCAGGAGAACACGAATGGACAAGGCCGCGGAAGAGTTTTCAATATTAATGCGGCAGAGGCACAAGAAGACCTGGAGCTTGTTACGGGTACGTTTCTTATTGACAATAAATCTGCTTACGTTTTATTTGATTCGGGTGCGGATAGAAGCTATATAAGTAGAGATTTTTGTGCTAAATTAAGTTGCCCATTGACGCCTTTGGATAGTAAATTTTTACTCGAATTAGCAAATGGTAAATTAATTTCAGCAGATAATATATGTCGGAATCGAGAAATTAAACTGGTTAGCGAAACATTTAAGATTGATTTGATACCAGTAGAGTTAGGGAGTTTTGATGTGATAATCGGTATGGACTGGTTGAAAGAAGTGAAAGCAGAGATCGTTTGTTACAAAAATGCAATTCGCATTATACGAGAAAAAGGAAAACTCTTAATGGTGTACGGAGAAAAGGGCAACACGAAGCTACATCTTATTAGTAATTTGAAGGCACAAAAACTAATAAGAAAAGGTTGCTATGCTGTTCTAGCACACGTCGAGAAAGTACAAACTGAAGAAAAGAGCATCAATGATGTTCCCATTGCAAAAGAATTTCCCGATGTATTTCCGAAAGAATTACCGGGATTACCCCCACATCGATCCGTTGAATTTCAAATAGATCTTGTACCAGGAGCTGCACCAATAGCTCGTGCTCCTTACAGACTCGTACCCAGCGAGATGAAAAAACTGCAAAGCCAATTACAAGAACTTTTAGACCGTGGTTTCATTCGACCAAGCACATAACCGTGGGGAGCTCCTGTTTTGTTTGTCAAGAAGAAAGATGGTGCATTCAGGTTGTGTATCGACTACCGAGAGTTGAACAAACTTACCATCAAGAACCGCTACCCACTACCGAGAATCGACGACTTATTTGATCAACTACAAGGCTCGTCTGTTTATTCAAAGATTGACTTACGTTCCGGGTATCATCAAATGCGGGTGAAAGAAGATGATATTCCAAAGACTGCTTTCAGAACACGTTACGGTCATTACGAGTTTATGGTCATGCCGTTTGGTTTAACTAATGCACCAGCTGTGTTCATGGACCTTATGAACCGAGTGTGTGGACCATACCTTGACAAGTTTGTCATTGTTTTCATTGATGACATACTTATTTACTCAAAGAATGACCAAGAACATGGTGAACATTTGAGAAAGGTGTTAGAAGTATTGAGGAAGGAAGAATTGTACGCTAAGTTTTCAAAGTGTGCATTTTGGTTGGAAGAAGTTCAATTCCTCGGTCACATAGTGAACAAAGAAGGTATTAAGGTGGATCCGGCAAAGATAGAAACTGTTGAAAAGTGGGAAACCCCGAAAACTCCGAAACACATACGCCAGTTTTTAGGACTAGCTGGTTACTACAGAAGGTTCATCCAAGACTTTTCCAGAATAGCAAAACCCTTGACTGCATTAACGCATAAAGGGAAGAAATTTGAATGGAATGATGAACAAGAGAAAGCGTTTCAGTTATTGAAGAAAAAGCTAACTACGGCACCTATATTGTCATTGCCTGAAGGGAATGATGATTTTGTGATTTATTGTGATGCATCAAAGCAAGGTCTCGGTTGTGTATTAATGCAACGAACGAAGGTGATTGCTTATGCGTCTAGACAATTGAAGATTCACGAAAAAAATTATACGACGCATGATTTGGAATTAGGCACGGTTGTTTTTGCATTAAAGACTTGGAGGTACTACTTATATGGGGTCAAAAGTATTATATATACCGACCACAAAAGTCTTCAACACATATTTAATCAGAAACAACTGAATATGAGGCAGCGTAGGTGGATTGAATTATTGAATGATTACGACTTTGAGATTCGTTACCACCCGGGGAAGGCAAATGTGGTAGCCGATGCCTTGAGCAGGAAGGACAGAGAACCCATTCGAGTAAAATCTATGAATATAATGATTCATAATAATATTACTACTCAAATAAAGGAGGCACAACAAGGAGTTTTAAAAGAGGGAAATTTAAAGGATGAAATACCCAAAGGATCGGAGAAGCATCTTAATATTCGGGAAGACGGAACCCGGTATAGGGCTGAAAGGATTTGGGTACCAAAATTTGGAGATATGAGAGAAATGGTACTTAGAGAAGCTCATAAAACCAGATACTCAATACATCCTGGAACGGGGAAGATGTACAAGGATCTCAAGAAACATTTTTGGTGGCCAGGTATGAAAGCCGATGTTGCTAAATACGTAGGAGAATGTTTGACGTGTTCTAAGGTCAAAGCTGAGCATCAGAAACCATCAGGTCTACTTCAACAACCCAAAATCCCGGAATGGAAATGGGAAAATATTACCATGGATTTCATCACTAAATTGCCAAGGACTGCAAGTGGTTTTGATACTATTTGGGTAATAGTTGATCGTCTCACCAAATCAGCACACTTCCTGCCAATAAGAGAAGACGACAAGATGGAGAAGTTAGCACAACTGTATTTGAAGGAAGTCGTCTCCAGACATGGAATACCAATCTCTATTATCTCTGATAGGGATGGCAGATTTATTTCAAGATTCTGGCAGACATTACAGCAAGCATTAGGAACTCGTCTAGACATGAGTACTGCCTATCATCCACAAACTGATGGGCAAAGAGAAAGGACGATACAAACGCTTGAAGACATGCTACGAGCATGTGTTATTGATTTCGGAAACAGTTGGGATCGACATCTACCGTTAGCAGAATTTTCCTACAACAACAGCTACCATTCAAGCATTGAGATGGCGCCGTTTGAAGCACTTTATGGTAGAAAGTGCAGGTCTCCGATTTGTTGGAGTGAAGTGGGGGATAGACAGATTACGGGTCCGGAGATTATACAAGAAACTACCGAGAAGATCATCCAAATTCAACAACGGTTGAAAACCGCCCAAAGTCGACAAAAGAGCTACGCTGATATTAAAAGAAAAGATATAGAATTTGAAATTGGAGAGATGGTCATGCTTAAAGTTGCACCTTGGAAAGGCGTTGTTCGATTTGGTAAACGAGGGAAATTAAATCCAAGGTATATTGGACCATTCAAGATTATTGATCGTGTCGGACCAGTAGCTTACCGACTTGAGTTACCTCAACAACTCGCGGCTGTACATAACACTTTCCACGTCTCGAATTTGAAGAAATGTTTTGCTAAAGAAGATCTCACTATTCCGTTAGATGAAATCCAAATCAACGAAAAACTTCAATTCATTGAAGAACCCGTCGAAATAATGGATCGTGAGGTTAAAAGACTTAAGCAAAACAAGATACCAATTGTTAAGGTTCGATGGAATGCTCGTAGAGGACCCGAGTTCACCTGGGAGCGTGAAGATCAGATGAAGAAGAAATACCCGCATCTATTTCCAGAATATTCGTCAACACCTTCAACAGCTTAAAATTTCGGGACGAAATTTATTTAACGGGTAGGTACTGTAGTGACCCGAACTTTTCCATGTTTATATATATTAATTGAGATTGATATTTACATGATTAAATGTTTCCAACATGTTAAGCAATCAAACTTGTTAAGACTTGATTAATTGAAATATGTTTCATATAGACAATTGACCACCCAAGTTGACCGGTGATTCACGAACGTTAAAACTTGTAAAAACTATACAATGACATATATATGGTTATATATATAGTTAACATGTTTTTATTATAAGTATGTATCTCATTAGGTATTTTAACAATGAGTTATATACATAAAAATGAGACTATTAATTTAAGAAACTCGAAAACGATATATATAACGATTATCGTTATAACAACGTCTTACTAGGTACATATGAATCATATTAAGATATTGATACACTTGGTTAATTATGTTAAATGATAAGTAAATATATTATTAAGTGTATTAACAATGAAATACATATGTAAAAATAAGACTACTAACTTAATGATTTCGAAACGAGACATATATGTAACGATTATCGTTGTAACGACATTTAACTGTATATACATCATACTAAGATATATTATATATCATAATATCGTGATAATATAATAATTTAACATCTCATTTGTTATAATAAACAATGGGTTAACAACATTCAACAAGATCGTTAACCTAAAGGTTTCAAAACAACATTTACATGTAACGACTAACGATGACTTAACGACTCAGTTAAAATGTATATACATGTAGTGTTTTAATATGTATTCATACACTTTTGAAAGACTTCAATACACTTATCAAAATACTTCTACTTAACAAAAATGCTTACAATTACATCCTCGTTCAGTTTCATCAACAATTCTACTCGTATGCACCCGTATTCGTACTCGTACAATACACAGCTTTTAGATGTATGTACTATTGGTATATACACTCCAATGATCAGCTATTAGCAGCCCATGTGAGTTACCTAACACATGTGGGAACCATCATTTGGCAACTAGCATGAAATATCTCATAAAATTACAAAAATATGAGTAATCATTCATGACTTATTTACATGAAAACAAAATTACATATCCTTTATATCTAATCCATACACCAACGACCAAAAACACCTACAAACACTTTCATTCTTCAATTTTATTCATATAATTGATCTCTCTCAAGTTCTATCTTCAAGTTCTAAGTGTTCTTCATATATTTTACAAGTTCTAGTTACATAAAATCAAGAATACTTTCAAGTTTGCTAGCTCACTTCCAATCTTGTAAGGTGATCATCCAACCTCAAGAAATCTTTGTTTCTTACAGTAGGTTATCATTCTAATACAAGGTAATAATCATATTCAAACTTTGGTTCAATTTCTATAACTATAACAATCTTATTTCAAGTAATGATCTTACTTGAACTTGTTTTCGTGTCATGATTCTGCTTCAAGAACTTCGAGCCATCCAAGGATCCGTTGAAGCTAGATCTATTTTTCTATTTTCCAGTAGGTTTATCCAAGGAACTTAAGGTAGTAATGATGTTCATAACATCATTCGATTCATACATATAAAGCTATCTTATTCGAAGGTTTAAACTTGTAATCACTAGAACATAGTTTAGTTAATTCTAAACTTGTTCGCAAACAAAAGTTAATCCTTCTAACTTGACTTTTAAAATCAACTAAACACATGTTCTATATCTATATGATATGCTAACTTAATGATTTAAAACCTGGAAACACGAAAAACACCGTAAAACCGGATTTACGCCGTCGTAGTAACCCCGCGGGCTGTTTTGGGTTAGTTAATTAAAAACTATGATAAACTTTGATTTAAAAGTTGTTATTCTGAGAAGATGATTTTTATTATGAACATGAAACTATATCCAAAAATTATGGTTAAACTCAAAGTGGAAGTATGTTTTCTAAAATGGTCATCTAGACGTCGTTCTTTCGACTGAAATGACTACCTTTACAAAAACGACTTGTAACTTATTTTTCCGACTATAAACCTATACTTTTTCTATTTAGATTCATAAAATAGAGTTCAATATGAAACCATAGCAATTGGATTCACTCAAAACGAATTTAAAATGAAGAAGTTATGGGTAAAACAAGATTGGATAATTTTTCTCATTTTAGCTACGTGAAAATTGGTAACAAATCTATTCCAACCATAACTTAATCAACTTGTATTGTATATTATGTAATCTTGAGATACCATAGACACGTATACAATGTTTCAACCTATCATGTCGACACATCTATATATATTTCGGAACAACCATAGACACTCTATATGTGAATGTTGTAGTTAGCTATACAGGGTTGAGGTTGATTCCAAAATATATATAGTTTGAGTTGTGATCAATACTGAGATACGTATACACTGGGTCGTGGATTGATTCAAGATAATATTTATCGATTTATTTCTGTACATCTAATTGTGGACAACTAGTTGTAGGTTACTAATGAGGACAGCTGACTTAATAAACTTAAAACATCAAAATATATTAAAAGTGTTGTAAATATATTTTGAACATACTTTGATATATATGTATATATTGTTATAGGTTCGTGAATCAACCAGTGGCCAAGTCTTACTTCCCGACGAAGTAAAAATCTGTGAAAGTGAGTTATAGTCCCACTTTTAAAATCTAATATTTTTGGAATGAGAATACATGCAGGTTTTATAAATGATTTACAAAATAGACACAAGTACGTGAAACTACATTCTATGGTTGAATTATCGAAATCGAATATGCCCCTTTTTATTAAGTCTGGTAATCTAAGAATTAGGGAACAGACACCCTAATTGACGCGAATCCTAAAGATAGATCTATTGGGCCTAACAAACCCCATCCAAAGTACCGGATGCTTTAGTACTTCGAAAATTATATCATATCCGAAGGGTGTCCCGGAATGATGGGGATATTCTTATATATGCATCTTGTTAATGTCGGTTACCAGGTGTTCACCATATGAATGATTTTTATCTCTATGTATGGGATGTGTATTGAAATATGAAATCTTGTGGTCTATTATTATGATTTGATATATATAGGTTAAACCTATAACTCACCAACATTTTTGTTGACGTTTTAAGCATGTTTATTCTCAGGTGATTATTAAGAGCTTCCGCTGTCGCATACTTAAATAAGGACGAGATTTGGAGTCCATGCTTGTATGATATTGTGTAAAAACTGCATTCAAGAAACTTATTTTGTTGTAACATATTTGTATTGTAAACCATTATGTAATGGTCGTGTATAAACAGGATATTTTAGATTATCATTATTTGATAATCTACGTAAAGCTTTTTAAACCTTTATTGATGAAATAAAGGTTATGGTTTGTTTTAAAATGAATGCAGTCTTTGAAAAACGTCTCATATAGAGGTCAAAACCTCGCAACGAAATCAATTAATATGGAACGTTTTTAATCAATAAGAACGGGACATTTCAAATTCTACCCCATAAGTAAAACTTCGGATATGCGTGCACAAATAAAATCTTTAAACAATTTTCTGGTGAATTTTTTCATGAAGCGTACGAACGTCTTAAGGAATTACTTAGATCTTGTCCCTACCAGGAAATACCGAAATGAGAACTTGTCAAAGTTTTTTATGATGGTCTTAACTCGCAAAATAGACAATTCTTATTAGCGGCTAGTGGTGGTGTGTTTATGACTCGAGGTAGTGAGGATGATTGGGCATTTTTCGAGCAATTGAGCAAAGGTTCAAAAACTCAAGCTTTGGTTGCACAAAAAACTCACAATTTTCACATGTTAACCATGTGTCTAACTCGGGAGGGTCGTCTAGAAATTTAGAAAAGGAACTAGATGAGATAAAAATGTTGCTTCCCATGTTTAACAACCCGAACCGGGCTGGTAGTGTTAATTTTGTGCAGGTTCAGGATGTGTGCTCAAATTGTGAAGATCCATTTCATTATTCAAACGGTTGTAAAAGGGGGTACCATCAAGGATGGAAGAGCAAGTGAACGAGGTTCAAGGGCGGAAATATGATCCATATCCCAACACCTACAACCCAGGGTGGAGGAATCATCATCCAAACTTCAGCTGGAACAACAACAACACATTGAATACACCAAACCAAAACCAAAATAACTACCCGAACCAATTTCAAAACAACAACCATTGTCAAATGCAAAACTAAAACATGTCTCACAATAACTCACCAGTAGATCAACCTTTAAGTACGCATGTTAGGATGGAGTCACTCATAGAAGAGATGAAGAAGGCTTTGGAAATTCAAAATAAGTCAATTGTGTCATTGGGTAAGCAAATTGGTCAAGTGGTGGAAGAAAAGGCAACACGAGAACCGGGTACAATTCCAAGTTATACATTGCTAAACCTGAATCATAAACCGCAAGGAAGAGGACATGAAGTGAACATGGTAGGCACTTTGAGGAGCGGAAAGATATACAACAACCAGGTGAACACACCCGGAAAAGTGGAAACAAGGCATGTTATAGGTAAGTGATGTCATGCGAGGTGTATATTAAATAGTTATTAATTTTAGCAGAAAACACTATTAAATACGATACAATTTTACACAAGATATTTATTTATTTATAGAATGGATATACTTAAACCTTGCTACAACACTTATAGGCAGTGTACCTAATCGTACAGTAGTGTAGTTTTTAGTAAGTCCGGTTCGTTCCACAGGGAAATCTTTAAACAAAGCTCAACGCTATATTAGTTTACTTTTATAAAAATACAAATATATATATAAGTAATATTATTATTATAAAGGGGGGTTTTTACCGTTTAATGACCGGTTTGTCGATTTTAAGACTTTAGTCGCAGTTAAAACCTAATGTAAAATATTAAATAAATAAAAGACTTAATTTAAAGCGTAAAGTAGATAACGATAATGAAATTGCAAATAATAAAAGTGCGATAAAATAAACTTACGATAATTAAAAAGTACGATAATTAAAAGTGCAATTAAATATAAAATAAAGGAAATTAAATATGAAATAAAAGAATTATGCTTATTTAAACTTCCGTAATCATGATGTTTGACGTGTTGATTTTAGTTTTATGCCCATGGGTTAATTTTCCTTTGTCCTGGATTATTTAATATGTCCGTCTGGTTTTTGTCCATAACAGTCCATCAGTCATAAATATAAAGTGCAAGTGTCCTTGTCAAATTATTATTATACCCGAAGTTAAATATTCCAACTAATTGGGGATTCGAATTGTAACAAGGTTTTAATACTTTGTTAACAATTACACCAATTACCCTTGAATGTAATTTCACCCCTGTTTTAATTATTCTAGTGGCTATTAATCCATTCCCGTGTCCGGTTAAATGAACGATTATTCGTACATATAAATACCCCGCCCATCGTGTCCGATCGAGTGTATATGGTAATTTATAGGGACGCCCAATTGTAAATCTTTATATTAACATTAACAAACTTTCATTTAGTTAAACAAATATAAAGCCCATTAATAGCCCATAGTCTAATTTCCACAAGTGTCGTTCTTTTGTCCAAACCCCAATTATGGTACAAAGCCCAATTACCCAATTTTAGTAATTAGCCCAACATCATGATTACTTCGTTTTAAATAAGCATAATAATAACTTAGCTACGAGACATTAATGTAAAAAGGTTGAACATAACTTACAATGATTAAAAATAGCGTAGCGTTACACGGACAGAATTTCGACTTACACCCTTACAACATTCGCTAACATACCCTTATTATTAGAATTATAATTAAAATTAAAATTAAAATATAAATTATATATATATATATATATCGTATAGATAGAGAAGAGAGAAAATATAATATGAAATTTTGATCAGAATTCGGTTTGCTTTATAGCCAGAGTTGAAATTTGGGGCTCCGCGACTCGCGGCAAAATCCCCTTCAAACTCCGCGAGTCGCGGAGGTTAATTTTACAGCTCAGTCCTTGGAGTTTTCTCTGCCGACGGTTTTGAATATATATATATAATATATATATAATTAATATAATTAATTATATATTATATTATATTTATATACATAGTTAACTTGTAATTTTTAGTCCGTTGCGTCGAGCGTTAAGAGTTGACTCTGGTCCCGGTTCCGGATTTTCGAACGTCCTTGCGTACAATTTAATATCTTGTACTTTGCGTTTTGAATCTTGTACTCTTGTAATTTCGAGACGTTTCTTATCAATAATTGGAACCTTTTTGATTGTCTTTTGTACTTTTGAGCTTTTTGGTCGTTTGCGTCTTCAATTCGTCGAATCTGTCTTTTGTCTTCACCTTTTATTATTTAAACGAATATCACTTGTAAATAGAACAATTGCAACTAAAAGCTTGTCTTTCTTGAGGAATAATGCTATGAAATATATGTTCGTTTTTAGCATTATCAAATATTCCCACACTTGAGCGTTGCTTGTCCTCAAGCAATATTGTCTTGAAATACTAGAATCACTTCTTTATTCTTCACACTTTGTACATCAGTGATTTTTATACGGCGGTATAAACAATGGTAGTAACGATATGGTTTACAGTCCCACATGACTATAAAAATTTAGATCCATTAAGGAAATTGGATCTTTATGAAAACATTTGATTTTTTTGAAATCTAGTTTTTACCCTAGATAAGTTTTCCGGAATAACCCTTTACCGGTGTTTGCAAAATATTTTTGTGGGTTTGGTGGGTTTCAGATTTGAAAATTTTAGCTCAAAACTTGCGGTTTTGTGTCACCCACTTGCTAACCTTGTATTTGGAAAGCAACACGTCCAGTTTACTTGTCCCGTATATTACCTTTCGGTAAACTACCGTCCGGTTGTAAAGGAAAGCGTTGAACAAGCAACTGTTAAGGCAATGTCCCGTGACATGCTTTTGATTATGGTCTATAACATGTCGGACGCAATTACTATCCTTGGTAGGAGCAATAGTAAAGCTCACCCTTATAATTTTTTGGCCTGGCACAAGGTCCTGTCTTTGACCACTATGCAACCACCGTTCTTACGGTTGACACCCGATTTAGTTCAGGTGACCTAATGAATTCCAGGTGAATTCCTAGGATTTTACGTTCAATGGTAATGAACGCATTGAAAATAGGGTTTTCAGAAAACAAATCGGTTTGTAATTTTGATCAAAATATTTTCTCGTTTAAGCTCGAGTTTAGATATCATTGAATTCCATGAGTTTGAATTCTCAATCTTTAAGGTCAATCTCTAGGATTGAGTAATATCAGTCTTAAAAGTTGATTTTTAATCTTTAAGGAGATTATCCTTTCTGGGGATCTGATTCATTAGTCTTATCAAGCTAATTTGCATGGTGCCCCCCCATTGTACGAGATAAATCCTTCTCATGGTTAGGATAAATCTGACCACTTGGCGACCCTGTTTAATGCTGAGGTCCGTGGATTTCCTGCTGATTTTAGTGATGACTTTTCTAGATTTTTCGTCAACCTACAGCTGGTCTGAACGACAACTTCATGACCTAAATCAAGAAGCGCGTTTCTTTTTCGGAAGACTTTACTTCCTTTTAATGATGGAATTGATTCATCGTGTAGATCCATCTCTTCTTTTATTTCATTGGGTAAAACAGTTTAGTTTAGTTCAAAGCAAAAGTATTTTCAGTTATTTGTTACAGATATATGTGGCATATGTTTAAAATAACTTGGTAAATTTTCCCACACTTGGCTTTTATTTTCCTTTTTATCGTCCTCTATTCCATTTTAAATGAATTTTAACATTTTAGTTCGTTTCTCAATTTATGTCCTTTCCGAGGTAACAATAATTTCGGTGTTAAAACCTAGTTTTATCGTTCATAAATATGTATAAACATGATTTTGAGTTCATTTAATTGAAAATTTTGAAAAATTTTACTAGAATTGGGTAGTTAGTATATAAGACTAGGGCTGTTCTTTTTTATCAGAGAGTACTAGATTCTAATACAACTACTGCTTTACTAGTATTTTTAATGGTAACCAAGTGTTTAATATAAAAATTTTAAAATCCGAAAGAATTTAACCCCTTCCCACACTTAAGATCTTGCAATGCCCTCATTTGCAAGAAATCAGTAACAATTTAAATTATTGAGGGTGATTTGTGTGAAAATGATTAAATTTTTACCAAAGTTTCCAAATATATTGGCGTTTGTATGCTGAATGATAAATGGTGCACATCATTTGTTCATTCCGTCTTGTTGTTATTTCACATATATTTTGCATCTTGTCGTCAAAATTAGTTGCTTTTGCTGAACTTAATGCCAGTCTTTGAAAATGCGTTGTTTTACCCTGTTGTGTACATAAGATAAACTGCAAACATATATACATATTTTTGAAGTTTGGTATATTACCCCACATTCAAAAATTATTAAAATCTAAGAATAAAAGTTAGATAATTATAAAAATGATTACAATATTAACAAAAGTATTAAACGTATTAATAATTACAAATAAAAAAAAAAATAAGTAAACTAAGGATGATATTGGTACCAATAGGGGTTCCAGGCATAACCATAAGTGCTATAGAATGCTTCGGCAGGGTCATACGTAGGATATGGTGGCTGCATCTCTATCGACCAAGGAGGGAAGACGGGTTTCGGTGTAGGAATATAGTTTCTACCTATATGTTGGCAATGAGCTATGATCTGGTTCTGATGAACTTGCCAATCTTCAAATGCTCTCTGTCTAGCATTTTCGTATTCCTGAGAAGCTATAAACCTATGCATTTCTTGCATCTCATTCCCCCCTCCTACATTACCTTGTTGCTGGTTTCTCTCCACCTGTGGATGTCTACCATGGTATCGTACTGCGGCGTTATTTCGCCTCTTCAAAACTTTCGCACCATGGTATACATTTAAACCTATAGTATCGCGGGGTTCCGGCTCTTCTAGTAATAATCCCCCCCGACTTATATCCACACCGAGATATTCACCAATCAAAGTTATAAAAATACCACCTCCTATTATGCTATGTGGTCGCATCCCCCGAACCATAGCTGATAAATAATAACCCACACAATATGGTATACTTACAGCGCTCTGTGGGTCTCGAATACACATATGGTAAAACAAATCTTGTTCATTTACTTTTTCTTTGTTCTTACCCCTTTGTGTAATCGAATTAGCTAAAAACCTATGTATCACTCTTAATTCGGCTCTATCTATATCCAAATAAGAGTAGTTTCCCCCTTTGAAACGGTGATGGCTTGTCATTTGACTCCACACACCGTGTGTATCAAAATTCTCATCTATCTTTCTACCGTTTAGTATCAATCCTCTACAATCGGCAGACGCTAACTCCTCAGGCGTATATATACGTAAAGCCTGAGCCATGTCCAGTAAAGACATGTGGCGCATCGAACCGCCTAACAAAAATCTAATAAAAGAACGATCGGTTAAACTAGCTACCCAATCATTCAACTCTATACTACATAACAACTCTTCACACCATACTTTATATACAGGTCTGCGTATGGTGAATAAACATATCCAGTCATTAAAAGAAGAATTACCATACCTCTGTACAAGTAATTCCCTAATTGGCCCGGCCAATTCTACAGCTTCTAAGGGTCCCCATTCTATGACCCTCGGTACCTCAACAACCTTAGAGTGAAGAGTATGCAAACCCCGTTGATATTTTGGATAATCTATCCAAAGTCTGTCAAATCTCAGGTTCGGGTGCAACTCTTCCAAGTGCATATCGGAAAAGGTCATGACTGGATGAGGTACATCCTGCTTGTAGTAGTTATCTACCTCCTGTTGTTCCAAATTCTCAGCAGGAGCATTGCGGGCTTGGGATGAAGATTCACCCCTTTCATTCTGCAAAACACATCAAACACAATTTTTGTGCATCCAAATATGCATTAGTGTCAGCAAAATCATCAATCAAAATAATTACAATGACATTATCAATTTATATCAAACTTAAGCTTATTTTCACATTTTTATCAAATCTACACTTTTTCAAATAAGCATATACGAAAATTTTCGCCAATTTCATAAGCATTCAACTCAAATAACATGTCAAAATAATCATTACTAGCAATTAAACAAGTCTCAAATGGCATTATCTTTCAAAAATCAAGTTCATGAATTTTAGACTTGAAAAAGTCCACTTTAATTCTCAAAATCATGTTTAGGCTCAAAGTTTGGATCATTTAACTACCTAGACATGTTACACTACTTAATTTAGCAACAATTCATGAAAAAAATTGGCCATAACCTGTTTATATCAAAAAGCCCCAAATTGCTCAAGAACACAAACCCTAGATTACTCAAAATTTGAAGTTTAAGGCTTCTAATCATGTTAAACAGCATCAATCTAGGTTATACAAGCATAATACATAAACAATTTAAGCTTAATTACACTAAAAAGCATCAAAATCAAATTGGGGAAAAAATAGCTCAAGAACACCAAATTTCGGATTAAATGGTGTTTAGGTGTAGAAATTTACCGTTTTTCTTGAGTAATTCTTAGATAGCATCCTTCTCAACATGATTTTAGCAAAAAATTTGGTGATTAACGGTTAAAAATTGGGATTTTTGGGGGTGATTTTCGGGTTTTTCGGGTCTGTTTTCGCAGTATTTTTGCTGTGTTTTTGAGTTGTGGAGTATACTGATCGTTCAGCTCTTTTTATTTTTTTTCTGGGTTTTGGTCCCTCCGCGAGTCGCGGAGGTTTTTCACTTCAAACTCCGCGAGTCGCGGAGTTTGCTCTTTTTTTTTGTTTTTTTTTTTTTTTTTTTTTTTTTTTTTTTTTTTTTTTACAATCATTAACTTATTAAAACAATTAAGTAATTAATTTTAAAATTTTGTTTCCCTTGTTATTTAGGATGAGGTCGTTTCGGATCGATGTCCTAGTCCGTCTCTCGACAAAATTTTAAAATTTATCTTTTTGTAGCGATTGTTTTAAAAGCTAAGATTTTTGGGTTTTTTCAATGTTTTTGGCATACTTTAATTCAATAAGATTAAAAATAATGATAATAAAAGTTCTCGTCCCTCCCTTGGGTAAAACAATTTCGGTTCAAAGACCTAGTCTTCAACTTACGACGAATTTTAAAAATCATATTTTTAACTTAATGAGATAAAGTAAATTTTTGTTTTTAAATTCACACAACTTAAATATAAAATTCAAAATTAATATTAAAAATTCACACCAAACTCAAAATTTAAAATGCATAAAATTAAAATTTTATATTTTAAAAATTAAAAATTCACACCAAACTTAATTTAAAAATTTATAAATTCATATCAAACTTATATTAATTTTTCAAATATTTACAATTTTAAATATATTGTTTTTACAAAATTTACAATATTAATTTAAGATTTAAATATTAAGATTAAAAACATGGTAAAAATAAAAAAAAAAAATCTTTTTGTCTTTTTATCCCACTTTAATCAATCAAATATTATCAAAAATATGCGCCCCTCTTTTTGGTAAAGTAATTTCGGTTCCAAGACCTAATTTAACTCATGACGAATTTTTGAAATATTTTGGGTTGAATGATTAAAGATATTTATACCTTAAGAATAAACGTTAAATTTCGCAGTGATGTAATAAATTTTTGAATGATATCAATAATTTCGGTCGCCAAACCTAATTTTATTCAATACCAATTTAATACTTTTTAGCGAACAAATTAGCGTTTATTATCAAAAGGTTAAAAATAAAAATAAAAACTGTACAGACATACCTGTGAAATAGATTTCTTAGTTATATGATCTATTCCATTCATAAGATAGTCGGTTTAATTGGTTTTCCATGGCTGCATAGGCGTAACCCCGAGCATTCAGTGTCTTTTCTTCTAAACATATGAATGGTCCATCTCTGCATAAAGTAACAAATTCGGTATTTGAATAGGTTTGATTATTTGAACATTTACCTCCATGTGACCATTTTCCGCATTTGTGACATCGTTCTAGGTGTCGTGCTCTTCTTTTCGCTGCGGATTTTGATTTTCCTTTACCAAATTGTAACTTATTATCTTCGCATCTGGATTCTTTTCTAACTCCGTCCATTCTTTCTCTGATTACTGATACTAATTCGCTCGGTAGTATGTCATTATTACGTTTAGTGATCAAAGCGTGTAGCATTAGACCATGGTTTAGTTCACAGGCAGTCTTCATTTCGTAGAAACCTAAAAAAAATAAAAATTCAGAATGGGGGGAGAAGACTAGTTCTTTAGGGTCTGCTAGGGAAAGACCATTCGGGTTCCATTTTCGAGAACTACACGAAAACAGACAATCTAACTCTAACAGAAATACATATTATCCTTTAAAGACTTGATTCTCCCCACACTTAGTTAGCTGTGGTGTCGAAATTGTGATTAACTTCGTTGTCGACTTCCATCGGACCATGTATGTAATGTTTAACTCTGTGACCATTAACTTTAAATTCAATCCCATTTGAATTTATTAATTCTATCGTTCCGTATGGGAAAACTCTTTTGACTATGAATGGTCCAAACCATCTTGATTTCAATTTTCCAGGAAATAGCTTGAATCGTGAATTGAAAAGAAGAACTCTGTCTCCTTCTTTAAATTCTTTTGAACTTCTGATTCTTTTATCATGCCATTTCTTCGTTCTTTCTTTATAGATTAACGAATTTTCGTATGCTTCATGTCTTAATTCTTCTAATTCGTTTAGTTGACTTAATCGTAGACGTCCGGCTTCATGTAAATCAAGATTACATGTCTTCAAAGCCCAAAATGCTTTGTGTTCAATTTCTACTGGAAGATGACATGCTTTTCCATAAACAAGTCTAAAAGGTGTGGTTCCAATTGGAGTTTTGTAGGCTGTTCTAAAAGCCCAGAGTGCATCCTCCAATTTAATGGACCATTCCTTCGGATTTGATCCTACGGTTTTCTCTAGAATACGTTTTAAAGCTCGGTTGGTATTTTCAACTTGTCCACTTGTTTGTGGATGATATGCGGTGGAGATTTTATGAGTTACTCCATATCTTTTAAGAACTTTCTCAAGTTGATTATTACAGAAATGAGTACCCCGATCACTTATTAAAGCTTTCGGTGTTCCAAACCTTGCAAAAAGACGTTTTAAAAAGTTGACTACAACTCGTGCATCGTTAGTTGGGAGAGCTTGTGCTTCCGCCCATTTAGATACATAATCAATGGCTACGAGTATATATAGATTATTATGAGATTTTGGAAATGGACCCATAAAGTCAATACCCCAAATGTCAAATACTTCACATACTTGGATGACATTTTGTGGCATTTCATCACGTTGACTTATTTTTCCGGCCCTTTGACATGCATCACAGGATTTGCAAAGAAGGTGTGCGTCTTTGTAAATTGTAGGCCAATAGAATCCAGCTTCATAAACTTTTCTTGCTGTTAGTTGAGGCCCATAATGCCCTCCTGTTGGTCCTGTGTGACAATGGTTTAAAATTTTACTAGCTTCATCTCCAAATACACATCGGCGTATTATTCCATCGGGACAACTTTTAAACAGATGTGGATCTTCCCAGAAATAGTGTTTTATATCACTGAAGAATTTCTTTCGTCTTTGGTACGATAATCCTTTTTCAAGGAATCCACAAACTAAGTAGTTTGCATAGTCTGCAAACCATGGGATTTCTTTATAATCTATCTTCAATAGATATTCATCAGGAAAGTTGTCTTGTATGGCTGATTCATTCAGAACTTCTAATTCGGGATTTTCAAGACGAGAAAGATGATCAGTGGCGAGATTTTCTGCTCCTCTTTTATCTCGGATTTCAATATCAAACTCTTGTAAGAGTAAGATCCAACGGATTAATCTTGGTTTAGCATCTTGTTTTGAAAATAGGTATCTAAGAGCAGAATGGTCGGTATAGACCACCGTTTTTGCTAGAACGAGATATGATCGAAATTTGTCAAAAGCAAAGACAATAGCAAGGAGTTCTTTTTCAGTAGTTGTATAATTCGTTTGTGCTCCTTGTAACGTCTTACTAGCATAGTATATAGGTTGAAATCGTTTTTCAATCCTTTGTCCTAAAACGGCTCCCATTGCAAAATCACTTGCATCGCACATTAGTTCAAATGGTAGATTCCAATTTGGTGTTATCATGATCGGTGCATTAGTGAGTTTCTCTTTAAGAATATTAAAAGATTTGATACACTTATCTGAAAAGATGAATGGAGCATCCTTTTCTAGGAGTTTATTCATAGGAGTGGCAATTTTAGAAAAATCTTTTATGAAACGTCGGTAAAAACCGGCATGCCCTAGAAAACTCCTAACTCCTCTAACATTGGTGGGATGTGGAAGTTTAGCAATTACATCTACTTTAGCTCTATCCACTTCAATTCCTTCTTTTGAAATTTTATGTCCAAGAACGATGCCTTCTTTAACCATGAAATGGCATTTCTCCCAATTAAGTACTAGATTTGATTTTTCGCATCTAATTAGCATTCGTTCCAGATTAACTAGACATGATTTAAATGTATCACCGAAGACTGAAAAGTCATCCATGAATACTTCCATGCATTCTTCTATCATGTCGTGAAAAATCGCCATCATACACCTTTGAAAGGTTGCAGGGGCGTTGCAAAGTCCAAATGGCATGCGTTTGTAAGCAAAAGTACCATAAGGGCACGTGAATGTGGTTTTCTCTTGATCTTCGGGTGCTATTGGAATTTGAAAATATCCGGAAAATCCATCTAGAAAACAATAGTAACTATTTCCGGCTAATCTTTCCAACATTTGATCTATGAAAGGTAAGGGAAAGTGATCTTTTCTGGTGGCGTCATTTAATTTTCTATAATCAATACATACACGCCATCCTGTTACAGTCCTAGTAGGAATAAGCTCATTTTTCTCATTTGTAATGACAGTCATGCCACCCTTCTTAGGCACGCATTGAACTGGGCTTACCCATGGACTATCAGAAATTGGATATATCAAACCTGCATCTAGCAGTTTAATAATCTCTTTCTTAACTACATCTTGCATATTAGGATTTAGTCTTCGTTGGCGTTGCACATACGTTTTATGACCTTCTTCCATAAGGATTTTATGTGTGCAATACGAAGGACTTATTCCTTTAATATCATGAATCTTCCATGCAATGGCTGGTTTATGAGCTTTCAACACAGAAATGAGTTGTGATTTCTCATTTTCAGTAAGAGAAGATGATATTATTACAGGTAATTCAGATTCACCATGTAAATAAGCGTATTCCAAATGGTTTGGAAGTGGCTTTAACTCTAATTTCGGAGGTTCTTCTATCGATGATTTATATCGATATCTGTCTTCTTCTTTTAGCATTTGAATTTCTTCTGTTGTTGGTTCATATCCATTAGCTATAAGTGTAGCTAACATTTCAGCTTCATCAATTGGTTCATTACCTTCTCCTAAAGAACATTCTCCTGTTCCTTGTAATTCTGGAAATTCTTCTAATAATTCTGCATGTGCATCTATAGTTTGAATATAATAACATGTATCATCTGCAGATTGTGGTTGTTGCATTGCTCTATCAACTGAAAAGGTAACACTCTAATCCTCTATACTTAGGGTCAGTTTCTTACCGAACACGTCTATCATTGCTTTAGCCGTGTTTAAGAATGGTCTTCCTAATATGAGAGGAACTTGAGAATCTTCTTCCATGTCCAAAACAACAAAATCTACTGGAAATACTAAAGTACCAACTTTAACTAGCATGTTCTCCATTATCCCTCTAGGATATTTTATTGATCTATCGGCTAGTTGTATGCTTATTCTGGTTGGTTTCAATTCTCCAAGGTCTAGTTTAGCGTATAGTGAATACGGCATTAGATTTATACTAGCACCTAAGTCTGCCAATGCTTCTATTGAACTAAGACTACCCAGAAAACATGGAATTGTGAAACTTCCTGGATCAGATAATTTTTCTGGTATCTTATTCAACAGCACTGCTGAACAATTAGCATTCATAGTAACAGCCGAGAGTTCTTCCATTTTCTTTCTATTTGAGATTAGATCTTTCAAGAATTTAGCATACCTTGGCATTCCTGAAATTACATCAATGAAAGGAAGATTTACATTTATCTGTTTAAACATATCCAAGAATTTGGATTGCTCGGCTTCAAGTTTTTCTTTCTTCATTTTACTCGGGTAAGGAAGTGGTGGTTGGTATGGTTTAACATAAGGTTTAGCCTTAACTGTGTTATCTTCATTAACCTTTTCAACTACCGGTTCTTTTTCCTTATCTTGATCAGGTTGTGGTTCTTGTGGAGTAGGAATAGTTTTATCAGAAGTTACAGGTATTTCAGGAGGTTTAAGTGTTGTACCACTTCTTGTGGTAATAGCTTTAGCTGTTTCATTCCGTGGGTTAGCATTTGTATCGCTAGGTAGACTTCCCGGTTTTCTTTCACCTATTAACCTTGCTAGGTTACTTACTTCTTGTTCCAGATTTTGAATAGAAGCTTGTTGATTTCTAAATGCTTGAGCATTTTGTTCATTAGTTTGTTTTTGAGATGTGAAAAACTGCGTTTGAGTTTCAACTAGCTTCGTCATCATATCTTCTAAATTCGGCTTTTTATCATCGGTTTGTTGTGGTGGTTTGTTTTGAAAATTCGGTCTTTGCTGATTGTAAGTATTATTGGATACTTGTTGATTGCTAGGACCTTGTTGGTTGTTGTATGGAATATTTCGGTTATAATTTTGGTTTTGATTGTAAATCGGTCTTGGCGGTTGATAATTATTCTGATAATTATTTCCAGGCCTTTGGTTTATGTATGAAATATTCTCTCTTTGTTCCATTGTTAATTCAATACTGAGACAATCTTTTGTCAAATGTGGTCCTCCACACTGCTCACAACTAATTCGTATTGAGTGAATATCCTTAGTCATCTTTTCCATTCGTCTCTCCACAGCATCTATCTTTGCGGAAATGGAATCTAAGTCATGGCTAGAATCGGCTCTAGCTGCTTTAGATGATCTAATGATATCTTTTTCTTGGTGCCACTCATGTGAGTGGGAAGCAGTATTATCAATAATTTTGTAGGCATCAGTTTCGGTTTTCTTCATAATAGAACCACCAGCTGCTATATCTATGTCTTTTCTTGTAGTGATGTCGCATCCTCGGTAGAATATTTGTACTATTTGACAGGTGTCTAAACCATGTTGCGGACATCCTCTTAATAACTTTCCATATCTTGTCCACGCCTCATATAGAGTTTCATTTGGCTTCTGTGTGAACGTAACAATTTCTGCTTGAAGTCTTACGGCTTTAGATGCAGGAAAGAATTGTTTAAGAAATTTGTCAATTAAAACGTCCCATGTATCGATCGCCCCTTCAGGTAACGATTCCAACCAATCTTTGGCTTCTCCCTTTAAAGTCCAGGGAAATAACATGAGATATATCTGTTCATCCTCCACTTCTCGGATTTTAAATAGTGTGCAGATCCTATTAAAGGTACGTAGATGTTCATTTGGATCTTCCTTCGGCGCACCACTAAATTGGCATTGATTAGTCACCATGTGTAGAATTTATCCTTTGATTTCATAATCTGGTGCATTAATGTCTGGATGAGTAATTGCGTGACCTTGGCCAGTGCGTTTAGCTCTCATTCGGTCTTCCATACTTAAAGGTTCCAGATTCTCCATAATTGAATTTGTTGAATCCGTATCACTAGATGATTTTGATTTAATGGTTCGTTCCTCAACAATCTCTGTTTGAATGATTGGTGGTTTCGGAGGAAAGTTTAGTGGTTCAGGATCTACGAACCGTTCCTGAATATTCTCTGGATTCTCAATTGTGAGGTTGGGTTCAAAAAATGGATTATCGGAAATTTGAACTGAAGTACTTGGTCGACTGGATGACGATTCTAAAGAAAAATCAACGGCGGTTATATTTGTTAAACGATGTCTTGATCTAGTTATAGGTGGTGAACGTACAAAAGGTGATGAACGTCTTGCTCGGTGCATTCACTGAATATCCTATTAGTTTTAAAAAGGAAAGAAAAATTATAATAAGTTATCCAATCAATAGACTTTTCTGATTTTGCCCACGTTTCGAATAGCCAAAAGATGCAGCAGAGGGGCAGGATTCGTTTGGTCTCAATATAATTGAGGACTCTTTGGCTCCAATAACCCGGTCCACGTACAAATCCAACTATTACTACGAACCAGAAAATTTTGATGTCTATCAATTTAACCACTCAAAATAAATTTTCGTAATTTTGAGAAATTTAGATAAGAAGTAGAAAAAATTCTAAGTCCTAAAAACTAGAATGGCGAGAAATAAGAGAGAAAAAGAGTTCGTCGAAAAAGGTTGAAAAAGAAAAAATGGTTGAAAAATAAAAGGTGACGGAAAAATAAAAGAAACTTATAAAAACTTAAAAATACTTGACTAACCTAACCTTATTACTACAACTAACTTAAAATTATAATCGCAAATTGAAATTACTAATTGGAATGATAATTGATACATAGTAAAAGGTCTAAAAATATTAAAGCTTACAAGGAAAAACTAAATCCCAAATGAAATAACTTAAAAAGAAACTAAAACTTAAAAAGGCGTCGCAAAATTCTAAAGCACCTAAGTCTTAGTCTAAAGAAAAAGCACTTAAGGAATTCTACGGCAAAGCCTAAAAATCTAGGAGTAAAAATAACTATAGCAAAAACTAAGTTTAAAATTAAATATGAGCTAAAAATACAAATATTACGCTACAACGATTAAAAAGGTACAAAATATAAAAATATACAAAAAGTTGTAAAAAGTACAATTTTTATAAAAATATTATTTTTATATTATTTATTTTATTAAACTATTAATTTTATAATTTTAATAAAACTAATTAAACAAAATACATAAATTAAATAAAAAGTAAAAATAAAACTAAAACTAATAATAATAATAATAATAATTAGGTTTAAATAATAATTATAATTAATAATAACCCGTAATTAATGCTGAATTAGGGTTTTTTGTCGCCTGTCAGAAAGGCTCCGCGAGTTGCGGTGATTAATGAAGAAAACCCCGCGAGTCGCGGGGTTCAGAATTTCAGCTGACAGGTTTTATCTTCAACGCGTTTTTCTTTATTTATTTATTTATTTTATTTTCTGTTTTTAATTTTTATATAAATAAAAGATTTTAAAATAAAACTTATATTTTTATAAACTAAAATAAAAATAAAGAAACTTATAAAACTTAAATATTTAACAAAATCTTAAAAATACATATATTTTTGTTTTTCTTTTTATATTTTTGAATAATTAAAACGTATTTTTACAAAAACGAATTTTAATAAAAGTTAACTAAAAATCTTTTTTTTTTTTTTTTATATTAGCGTTGCGCTTCCGGCTTTTAAGATAAGTTCCCCGGCAGCGGCGCCAAAAATACTTGATGTCATGCGAGGTGTATATTAAATAGTTATTAATTTTAGCAGAAAACACTATTAAATACGATACAATTTTACACAAGATATTTATTTATTTATAGAATGGATATACTTAAATCTTGCTACAACACTTATAGGCAGTGTACCTAATCGTACAGTAGTGCAGTTTTTAGTAAGTCCGGTTCGTTCCACAGGAAAATCTTTAAACAAAGCTCAACGCTATATTAGTTTACTTTTATAAAAATACAAATATATATATAAGTAATATTATTATTATAAAGGGGGGTTTTTACCGTTTAATGACCGGTTTGTCGATTTTAAGACTTTAGTCGCAGTTAAAACCTAATGTAAAATATTAAATAAATAAAAGACTTAATTTAAAGCGTAAAGTAGATAACGATAATGAAATTGCAAATAATAAAAGTGCGATAAAATAAACTTACGATAATTAAAAAGTACGATAATTAAAAGTGCAATTAAATATAAAATAAAGGAAATTAAATATGAAATAAAAGAATTATGCTTATTTATACTTCCGTAATCATGATGTTTGACGTGTTGATTTTACTTTTATGCCCATGGGTTAATTGTCCTTTGTCCTGGATTATTTAATATGTCCGTCTGGTTTTTGTCCATAACAGTCCATCAGTCATAAATATAAAGTGCAAGTGTCCTTGTCAAATTATTATTATACCCGAAGTTAAATATTCCAACTAATTGGGGATTCGAATTGTAACAAGGTTTTAATACTTTGTTAACAATTACACCAATTACCCTTGAATGTAATTTCACCCCTGTTTTAATTATTCTAGTGGCTATTAATCCATTCCCGTGTCCGGTTAAATGAACGATTATTCGTACATATAAATACCCCGCCCATCGTGTCCGATCGAGTGTATATGGTAATTTATAGGGACGCCCAATTGTAAATCTTTATATTAACATTAACAAACTTTCATTTAGTTAAACAAATATAAAGCCCATTAATAGCCCATAGTCTAATTTCCACAAGTGTCGTTCTTTTGTCCAAACCCCAATTATGGTACAAAGCCCAATTACCCAATTTTAGTAATTAGCCCAACATCATGATTACTTCGTTTTAAATAAGCATAATAATAACTTAGCTACGAGACATTAATGTAAAAAGGTTGAACATAACTTACAATGATTAAAAATAGCGTAGCGTTACACGGACAGAATTTTGACTTACACCCTTACAACATTCGCTAACATACCCTTATTATTAGAATTATAATTAAAATTAAAATTAAAATATAAATTATATATATATATATATATCGTATAGATAGAGAAGAGAGAAAATATAATATGAAATTTTGATCAGAATTCGGTTTGCTTTATAGCCAGAGTTGAAATTTGGGGCTCCGCGACTCGCGGCAAAATCCCCTTCAAACTCCGCGAGTCGCGGAGGTTAATTTTACAGCTCAGTCCTTGGAGTTTTCTCTGCCGACGGTTTTTAATATATATATATATATAATGTATATATAATTAATATAATTAATTATATATTATATTATATTTATATACATAGTTAACTTGTAATTTTTAGTCCGTTGCGTCGAGCGTTAAGAGTTGACTCTGGTCCCGGTTCCGGATTTTCGAACGTCCTTGCGTACAATTTAATATCTTGTACTTTGCGTTTTGAATCTTGTACTCTTGTAATTTCGAGACGTTTCTTATCAATAATTGGAACCTTTTTTATTGTCTTTTGTACTTTTGAGCTTTTTGGTCATTTGCGTCTTCAATTCGTCGAATCTGTCTTTTGTCTTCACCTTTTATTATTTAAACGAATATCACTTGTAAATAGAACAATTGCAACTAAAAGCTTGTCTTTCTTGAGGAATAATGCTATGAAATATATGTTCGTTTTTAGCATTATCAGTAAGCCCTCTATTTTACTTGATGAGGATGAAGATAATGATATTAATGATGTTTTGGTCAATTTTGGGGTTGGGAAAAATGTTAAAGAATAGGTAAATGTAAATGATGGGGAACCGGATATGGAGGTTAATACCATTCCATTTCCCAAGGCTTTAGAGCCTCCGAACCAATTGCCTTATGGAAATAAAGGACCTAAATCAGATGATATTTCGGAAATGTTTAAACAAGTAAAAATTAATATTCCACTTATTGATGTAATCAAACAAATTTCCACATATGCTAAATTTTTAAAGAATTTTTGTGTTCAAAAACATAAACTCAATGCATCATTGCCTAAAAAGGTAAAATTAATTGAAAAAGTAAGTGCCGTCATTTCTGGTTCACTTCCACCTAAGTTTAAGGAGCCCGGGACACCTTTAATTTCTGTTACGGTTGGGAATGTAAATATTAAAAAGGTTTGTTGGATTTCGGGGCTAGTATTAATATACTTCCATCGATCTTGTTGACTGGTATGAGTTGAGAACTTTAAAACAAATTGATATTCTCATCCAACTTGCGGATCAGTCAATAAGAATTCCAAGGGGTATGTTGGAGAATGTGATTGTGAAAGTTGAGGACTTTTATTACCCCGTAGATTTTATCTTCATGGACATTGAGACCACTTTAAGGGAGACCCAACCGAATGGGTCGTCCTTTTTTTGCCACAATTTGTCACACCCCCAAATGGGATTAGGGGTAAATGTGACTAATCAATACCATAACACAAGTGTAATAAACGAGAATGACTCTAAATGAGACGTTTTATTAAAATATAAATTATAGTTGCAGCGGAAACAATTGTTTACATTAATAATCCAAAATGAAATAATATTGTTTAATGCAAAATGAATATGGTAACATGAAGACTCCAGGTAACAAGACATTCACCAACCTTTTTGGTTGACACTTTTAAGCATGTTTTGGTTGACACTCCAAGCATGCTTAAAAGTGTCAACCAATAGGGTTGGTGAAATTCATAGGTTTATCAATATTAACTAGGTTTTTACCACAAGATTTAGTTTAAAGAGTTGATATAAACATATCAGTTTGAAAGTAACGCTGTGGTGTATGATATCGAGACTAAACAAAGTTTACCCCATAATACTTTATCCGTTCGTGTCATTAAATCATTATTATGTATCCATTGACCAGCGGTCAACTGAATAGACACTACTACAAAAAATGTCAAGTAGACGTGTTAAAAATGCTATATAGATGTGTTATTGAACCGCTCTAGATGGCACAGGTCTAATTGTGAAATAGTCATTTAGACGTGTTCCAAAACCGGTCTTATTACCATTGTATTTGGCGGGGTTATGAAAATACAACCGGTCTAATTAGATGGTGGGAAAATAATAACACAACAGGTCTAGTTGTTTCTGTTAAAGAAAATTGTATGCTCAAAATTTTCAGATTAACCAAAACAGGAAACCGAGCGGCTATAATTTCATATGACCAAAATTAAACCACAAACATGCTATAATATGTACAGAAATAATGAAACATACTATAAAACAAACATAATATTCAACAAACGCATATACATTAACACTTCTGTTTTTTCCATCGTAATTGTATGTATTGTTTCCTCAAAACGAATAGAAAGTCAAGACACACCAAATCAGTGGAGTATCAGCTTAGTTAGTCTTCATCACTCTTTATTTTGAACAATTTTTCTTCAACTTGAACTTTGGATAATAGCATTCCAGTTAGTCAGCCAATACCTACACTATAATATAAACATAGTCAATGTGTAGTCCTATTTTCAGATGATTGATATTTAGAGGTCATGGGAAGGAATTTGATTTGTTGTTAAATAAAGAACATACAACTAATTAATAGTCATACTTCTAACATGATTTCTAACATGGTGGATCTACTTGTTAACTTATTTATTTAAGCTAAATTACTAAGGTGAAAGAAATTAATAATGAACGAGATAACAAATACATATTAATGTAACTCTCAACCTTTTTAGTGGACTTCAATATAGGTTCCAACACAATAACCAATAGAAGTTTCATATTCTAAGTTTGTTTTTTTTGTTTTTATACATAATACATATAGATAACCATCTCCATTTTCTTGATGGGATTAAAGACAAAACTTAACTAGCTAGTACAGGTTGCTAACAAATACTAATACTATTTAGTACTATATAATTCAAGTTAAGTTTCTATAGTAACGAGGTTATAAATACTAATCACTGCTTGTAAGAATATTACGAGTAATATAGAACCATCAACACTTACCACTCCTACTTTACTACCTTGCTTCTTGATGCAGACCAAAGCAGACCCTACTCCCATCTCCTAACATAACATAAATCAAACAAAATATTAGAATAATTAGAACACCTGCAAAAAAAAATCACAATGATTAGAAGATATCACATCGAGTATGTAACAATGTGGATCATGTGTAGAGCCACTTGCAACTATACAATGAGTTTCTTTAAGGTGGCAGTACACTTACATTACTTGAAGGTGTACCAGTTAAATGTCCTCTTGAAAGTTCACTTAGACATCCACAATGTAATATATTCAAACCAATCAATACATAAATTATGCTCCGATTATATTATTCCTGTAAGAGAGAAGGCATTAGCAGTCAGTTAACATGATATTATTTACACTCACGCATATATGTACTTTAAACTATACATATTTTAAGCTGCTAGTTTTCGTTGTTGTTCTATTGTATTTTTTTTTTGGAGAAAAATACTTACAACATTCAACGAACGGGAAAAGTTCAGCCAAAAAATGAAACCCAAATTACAACCTACAAATCAAGAGCACCCAGGCACATACAAACCAAAAACGAACCAACGCCAACAACCTACACAAAAAGAAACAAACCAACTACGAAACAAAGGCAATAGACAAAAACAAGCACAAAGACCTATAACGCTAAAACCGCATAAGAAGAGGGCACCCAATCAAATAATGACAAGCTAAAGATTGCACACCATATAAAAAGAAGGCAAACCAAACGAAAAAAGTAAATAAAAAATAACGCTCACATATCTTTCGCGAATTCACCGAAATTCCACAATTCCTCGCCTTGCTTCAACCGTCTCTTTCTAATCATATAAGATATAAATTTAGTCCACCTAATGAACATAGATCAGTACTCAACTCATTGTGGCCTTCTAAGTAAGTAAGATACAACAAATTTCATTCAAGCATTTCATCAAACACTTTATGTGCAATTATAACTACAACTCTACATTAATTCATTTATATGTAGTGGAAATGAAACACATAGTTAAGAGTAATTAAATAAAATAGTTAATGTATTGGATATTAACAAACTACATAGTGACATACTCCACTAATTAGAAGTTAACATCATAATTAATCTTTTCCGGTGATTTAAACAGAAACAATTGCCTGAATCAAAATATTACAACACATCATTCACATAATATCTTTGAGCAAAAGAAAGAGGAAACAATTCTTCTGATGCGTCATGGGAAAAGGGTAGAAGCGATGGTAAGTGTGGTGGCATATGTTGATGGTGGTCGGCGATATGAAAAGAAAGGGGAGATGGTGATAAGTAAATACGGTAGTTAGTAAAAAGATAGAACTATGATTTTAAATCAATTTGAAATCTATTTTGACTGACAGAAATAGGCAATTTTACAGGATGGGCGGGAATCATATATTTTTTCAAGTAGCGCCAAAACAATATAGACTGGTTGAGTGTAAAATGTGGCTCCTGTCTCTATTCGTATTATATGTGGACCGGTTGCATAAGTCATTAAGACCGGTTATGAAATTTGGACCGGTTGCTATATAAAAAAATTGGCGGATACACTATTTATAGACCGGTTTCTGTATAACCGGTCTTGATGAGGGGGTCTAATTGTGTTATTCTGTAGTAGTGAGAGACATTACTCTCAATAGGCCTACTCACAATAATTAAGTTTGCATTTATACGTAGTGATGATACGGATAGTGATCCGTCTCAGAAAGGCACACTATTAACAAGCACGCCAGATAGAATGTTCTCGGCATGAATCATCACGGGCAAGTAACATCTTGACGACTCTACTTTAGTAGCCCGATTAGAAGGTAGCTTGTGTATGCGTCCGGGAAGAAGCGTACCGGGCAAAGGCTAGCCGGGACGCTACATAAAGCTCATCCTACCTGGAAATGTGCGCAGGCTACCGGCACCACTTAGCCGAATACAAAAGCATTAAGACGCCGGGAACCATGTCATCGCATAAAAAGGCCTGCTGAACCATAGACGTCGGGCACCTGACAACCTTTATAAGAATATTCATAAACCGGCTACAATCTTGCCCGGTCATAACACTACCGTGAAGAAACACTTGGAATAAACATCAGACAAAACCTTCTTGACTAAACAACGCATTCATCCGTCACGACCTGGACGGATCTACTACACACTTGGAACTACCACGTCTGCCAGGTTTAGATATCCTGGCCCGAGACAAGGACACCGTCCCGAAAAAAGCACATTATCCTGGAACAGGCACTTCATCCCGAAATAAGTGCACTGTCCCAGAACGAGTACTTGATCCCGGAACAAATATACAAATAAGCTGCACGCCACGTCAGCCCACGAATCTAGGAAAGTTTGTTAGGATCTGCTCGTTATTCCCATGAAAGGGACATGTCCCCCGTCAATCCTTGGGATCAGCAAAGTTTGTTACAACCATGAAAGGGACATGTGCCACGTCACCATTCCCTCACAACACCTATAAATACACGAACAAGATCATTTATTCAACAACACTGGATGCATTAATGTTACTCTGCCCAAATTAATTACGGTAACATCTCTCCAGCTGATAATACAATTCTGATAAAGATTCCAGTCATTATCGGAGTTAATCTCCACTCTAAGATATTAACTTATTCGATTCCGATCGAACAAGGTTAATCATGTCGATTGTTTTACGCCCTTGAGATCTAAATTTCAAATCGAAGTTCGCACAATTATTGGAGTTAAAACATTCGATCTATTCTTTTACACCAACTAAGAACTCAAACCCGAAATCTAATTAACAATTACGATTTTGGTTTGATCAAATGGCGCCACCTGAAGGTACGAACATCACAGTGAAACCAGGCAGCGAAACGGCAAGCAAGAAAGGAACGTCCGATGACGTTCAACCACCTTTGAACAAAGAAAGCTCGCCAATAGTAGGCCCACCTCAACCCCAAAAACAATCAATTGCTCACATTCACTCTGGCGACGCATCAGGTGACGAGATGAATGTTTCCGATGGCGACGAGGACACACAGGAGGACTCACCACCTGGCGGGAGAAGGTTGAATCTCGGCATCTCTGGTTTCAAAAGTGGGGGTTCGAGTGGCATCAGATCATCTCGTGAGTAAAATGATCACCAAGATGATATCAGCTGACGTCGAAAAGCAAGTAATCGAAAAACTAAAAGCCATGTTGAGCGACTACACCAATTTTGCAGAAAGGCAATAGTTGCAAAACCTCGACATCCTGAAGACCAATACCCTACCAAACATTGGCACAGGAAGTGAAGGCGTCACCAAGGCTGCCGCGAATGCATGGCTAACTGAGCTCCTTATGCAGGCTGCACCACCGGCGTATAAGCATTCTCTGTCACAACCTGCCGTCCAGGGCACCGCGCTTGAGAATCTGTTCGCTCTGATCACCGGTAGTAAAGCAAAGAGGCCGGTTGAGATGTCGGCTACCAGCCAAAAGCTTTGCGAGTGAATCGCCGGCTGCATTTGTGACGACCCAGAAATTTCTGACAAAATTTAAACATTAACTTTATATTATTCCGACACGATAAGCAAAGTCTGATAAGTTAAACCTCAAACATTTTGAACTGTATTTATGTAATCATTTAACCTCGACCAATTTCCGACGATTCACGAACAAATGTTGCAATTAAATATGTACATATATATAAATGTAAGTATATGTAATAGTTTGAAATTATAAAATATAATTTAAGCATTAAAATTAAATATGTAAAATATGATGCAAAATAATTAATAGAATAGTTAAGTTACATTAAAATTATGAGTGCTACTATTATAAATATAATTGTTATAAATTTCATAGTTATTATCATTAATATTATCAATAATGATATTATTATTATTATCTTATTTTTATAAACTTTTGTTATTACTATTTATAATATTAAGAAGTATTATTATTATTACTAAAATTATAATTATTTATTTATTAATTATTATATATATAAATACAGATACATACATATGATATAGGAATACTGATATACATATATATGTATATACGGTTATGTATAACAACAGATATATACACGTAATGATTAATACATAAAGCAGTATTATTATTGAATTAATAATTAATAATATAATTACATATATAAAATCAGATAAGGAGAAATCATATTCTGTTCATATCACTATCCTTCGTACTAATCAGATCCCAATTTGATTCGATTTTTTACTTTATTTGTTAAATTTTTGTTCTTTTTCTTTTGGTCTGATTGAGAAATTGATACTCATAATTGATCGCTTCCAGCCTTAACTAATCCATATGACCTTCTATCATCAACTACACTAATACATATCACTCACCTACATCAAAATAATTGAATTACATCAAAATAACTGAAGAACACACCATCACTTATTCTCACCCCCTTTACTTTTAATTCACTGCTCAAACATCACAACCTATGATCACCACCACACGCCATATATTCTTTCTCCTATTTCCTGCTTCTACTTTGTGAAGACAAGAGTCACTTCACCATCTCAAACCCAAAAACGTCTATGCAATCCCATGATTATATGCTGCTATTATTTTTCTGTTGAATCAAGTAAACGGCAACCGAAAGGCACCACATTTCCTCCTTCGTTAACAAGCATCATGAATCTTCAACAAACACCATCAAAAACCCTACGACTACTACAAGGGTTCTGTGTTTGTTTTCTATTAAACCCACCAACGCAAACCCAGAAGCAAAACCATCGAACACCATCCCTCTCATCAGTTCTCTCTCCATTTTCTTTCTTCTTCATGAACTATCAAACCCATGAGCACCATATCACCCCCACCGTGATCAAATATTATTGTCATCTCTGCCTAGTTTTCGAGCTACAACTACAGTTATTACTCCTGCTACTCGTCTATTTTATCATCATGTTGTAGTGATAATGAAAGGGATAATGGAGCCAATAATGATAAAGTATGATACTTTCTTTACAGCTCGATCACACTCCTTAAATATTCAATTAACAACCGATTTTTTTTATTAATAATGGAACATGACTTGATAATGATGAGATGAATTATGCTCCACCTACTTTCTCCTTTATGTTTTCTTTTATCCTGGCCGAACCCACTTGAGTTTCTTTTTTGCATGCTACATCTTGGTTACAAGTTTCAGCCACTTGATGACCATACTAACCCACTTTTCATTAAAATAAACCGATACATTCCACTAGTTCTAAGTCGAGATGTTAACGGGCCATTTAAAAATAAAAGCAAAGTGAAATCTTATTGATGATTGGGCCGTAAATTGTATTGAGGATAGAGCCGTGAACTTGTCTAATGTTGGCTACTATCGGTTTAATTTTAAAACCAATATTTCGAACCTTTGTTGCTATCGATATGTTTTCTATTCAGTTTCGAACCCACAACGAAAATCATCATCTTGTTACTCGTTAATTTTTGTTTCATGTCTCTATTTTCTGCCCACTGCTCGCTGAATACTTTCTTATGTTCTTTTAAACAAATAATAATGGAAGAATGATGATCACGACGATGATATAGTTAATAATGACAAACGGGTTATAAAACGGTAATGATGAGATCGCGATTAAATGATGAGGTGGTACGTATGATTTTATGATATTGAAAATGTTGAGAATTGTGGATTCATTAATGATAGATAACATCACAATGAAGATTATTGATGATGATGATGAATGTTTGTAGGAGAAAATAGAAACGGAATTATAAGGTTATATAGAATTAGTTATGAAATAAAATAGAAAAGTAAGTAGCAGTGGCATGGTTAAGGGTATATGGGTTGAAAGAGAGGTCGCGAGTTCGAGCCCAGACAATGGTGTTTTTATTTTAAGCTGATTCCTTTAAAGGTAGTTTTCATATTATTATTATTATTATTATTATTATTATTATTATTATTATTATTATTATTATTATTATTATTATTATTATTATTATTATTATTATTATTATTATTATTATTATTATTATTATTATTATTATTGTTATTATTATTAGTAGTATTGTTATTGTTATTATATTTAGAATACTTATTATTATTACTAATATTAATATCATAATTATTATTATTATCATTAATACTTTTAACATTAAAATTACTATTTTTAACATTATTATTATTATTATTATTATTATTATTATTATTATTATTATCATTTTCATTATTACTAGAATTATTATTATTATTATTATTATTATTATTATTATTATTATTATTATTATTATTATTATTATTATTATTATTATTATTAATAGTAATATTTTTATATAACAAATAAATATTATATGTTTATATTAATATTACATAAAACATATTAGCTTCAATTATATAATAATTACATATAACACATTTTTGATATTGGATATTAATAAAGTACATATATTTATATAACTACAACATTTAATATATATATATATATATATATATATATATATATATATATATATATATATTATATGGAAGGAATTATGTGATTATATGTGTTAATATATAAACTTAATATAGGTTCGTGAATCCGAGGCCAACCCTAGACTTGTTCATTGCTGTCATATGTATTTTTACTACAAAATACAATGTTGTGAGTTCATTTGATTCCCTTTTACTCTTTACATTTTTGGGACTGCGAATACATGCGCTACTTTTACAACTACTTTATTAAATGCTTTTGAAATACATTTTGAACTGCAAATACATGAAATGCTTTTATAAATGTTTGACGAGATAGACACAAGAAAAACATTCCTCGAATGAATTATGTGGACGTGATAATTACCACCATTAAATTATGTGGACGTGATAATTGCCACAATTGATATGAATAGTTTTCCCCTGATTATTATTGCTTGGTAACCTAAGAATTAGGGAACATCACTAATTTTGAGAATTAGTGCACGCCTAATTGACGCGAATTCTAAAGGTAGCTACCGGGTTTAACACCCCCACCCAGAATGTTCACTAGACGAAAGGGCTAGTGGGCGTGGTGTTTAGTACTTCGAAGTTTATATGATTATTATACAGACGAGATGTTCTGTTTTTGGGATATTATTATGCGCATTATATGTTAAAGTCGGTTACCAAGCCAAGCTATGAAAGAAATGAAAAGTGAATGTTATGTATCGAGAGAATGATTTTATACACAGGTTATGTGTATGATATTTTGTAAATGAAGTATGTATACGGTTACTAAGATTTATGAAAAATGGTTTCGTACACGAGAAAGTTGTACTGTATTTAAAAGATATCGCATGTACATTATAGGTGGGTATAGGATTCGGGCCCATTTGTACCATGCAGCATTTAAATCTTGTGGTATATCAAAATGATAAATTTTATTGTTTTATGATAAACCTATGAACTCACCAACCTTTGGTTGACACTTGAAAGCATGTTTATTCTCAGGTATGAAAGAAATCTTCCGCTGTGCATTTGCTCATTTTAAAGATATTACTTGGAGTCATTCATGGCATATTTCAAAAGACGTTGCATTCGAGTCGTTGAGTTCAACAAGATTATTATAAAGTCATTGATAGTTTGATATATTATGAAATAGTATGCATGCCGTCAATTTTCGATGTAATGAAAGTTTGTATTTTAAAAACGAATGAAATGTTTGTAAAATGTATCATATAGAGGTCAAGTACCTCGCGATGTAATCAACTATTATGAATCGTTTATAATCGATATGGACTTCGTCCGAATGGATTAGAACGGGTCATTTTAGCATTCTTCCTGCTAACATCATTATACCGGTCACTTTGGGTGTGTACAATGGCACTACCGACCCGGATGATTTCCTGCAAATCTTTGAGGGCGCCATGAAAATCCAACATTGGAGTGATGAGGTGGCATGCCATCTCTTTTCGACTGTCCTGCAGTCTGCTGCCAGAGAGTGGTTCGCTAAACTGCCACCAAACGGCATCACATGCTTCGCAGACTTATGAGAGAAATTTCTCATGCAATATCAAAATGTTCGCCGGCACACGTTTACACACATGTATGCCCATGAGATACCAATGTATCAGGGGGAGAAAATCAAAAGCTTCATCACAAGATACATGCTGGAGTGCCAAACAATCCCAGGGCTCCCGGAAATACAACATATTTCCGGTTCATAAATTCCTTAGAGAAAGAAGCACACCCGTTGCTTATCGTCGAACTTCGATGGAACATCCCGAGTACATTCGCTGATGCTGTGACAGTAGCAATACAATACCATCATTCCGGGCGGGAAAGGCAAGCCGGGTACCACCGAGACGAGAAAAAGCGAGATGATGAACTGAGAAGCGATAGCAGACACCGTCATGATGGAAGCCGACGCAGTGATAGTTATCACAGAAGCCATAACAGCCACGACAAAAGCCATAATGGTCATAGGCATGAAAAAAGCAACCGGAGACCATACGATAAGGGATCTTTGCTCGACAGCCTGACTAAAACCCCTAGAGAGATACTGCTAATAGATCCGATGAAAGCCAAGTTCACCCCTCCAGCACCATTGGAGAAACGGGAAGGTCAAAAATCTGACAAATACTGTGAGTTTCAAGAAGATAACAGCCACGATACTGATGAATGTAAAGCGTTAATGCATGAGATCATTGCAAAAATAAAGGCCGACAAACTCAATCACTTGCTACAAGGTCCGAAGTTCTGTAAGACCCTGTTTTCATTTTCAGCTAAGTGGGACGCCATCCAAGATTCGGGACGCCATCCAGCAGTGAAGCATTGGACGCCGTCCAATATTTGGGACGCCGTCCAGATGTACTGACGGGACAGCTGTTTTATTTGGTTTTAAAAAGGGGTATTTTGGTCAAATCACTTGGGTGTCAGTTTGGAGCCCTCAAAACTGATCTAGATCCCATTTGTGGATCACATTTCATCCACACAAACACTCTCATCTAATTCTAGAGTGAGAGAAAGGGTTTAGAGAGAGAGAGAGAGCTTGATTTGGAGAAGAAGGAGTTGGATTCTCACCAAAGCTCGGGTTTTAAAGTTGTTCATCTCGCTCCTAGCTACGTTTTGGTAGTAGTGGTAAGTTCTAACTCCGAATTTCATTAATTGATTTGATATTCAAGTTAGGGTTTGAACTTGATATTGCTGAGAAACCCATTTAGACTCATGAAGTGAGTTTAGTGATGCTAGTAATCGAGTTTTGTAGTGTCGTTGGTGAATTTTGGGTTGGTTGTTGTTTTGGTCAAGTTCAAGACATGGAAAATGGGTTAATCACTAGGTTTAGTGATTATGGATGTGTTGAAACCCATTTGGGTGTATTTTGGTTGACTAATTTTGAAATGGATCAAAATTAGGGTTTGGTGTTGAATTGGGTAAGATAAGCGTTAACACTTATGATTTGGGTTAATTGGTGATTTAGGGCCATTTTCACTTGTGTTAGTGATTATTGGTTAGTTTGGGCGCGGGTTGTGCTCGAAAGTGCATTTGAGTCGAATTTGCACTTATGGTGTTTTGGGCACAAGCTAGAGTGTTTAGCTTATTTGTTTGTGAATTAGCTAGGTGATTCACATTTGGACGATTAGGAGCTCAAGCAGGAGTTGCCTTTCTTGTAATCGAGGTGAGTGGAATATTTATACATGTATGTATGTAGCTTATCTACTCGTTTGCGATGTGGGTCTTCGGTGCCACATCGTGAGTATTATGTTGGTATGTGTCACAAGATGGTGACTTATTTGTTGGTAGATGGGATGAGAACTACAAGTCGGTAGTGTCTCGATAGGTAATTCACAAGTCGGTGACACCTAATGGTGAATCACAAGTCGGTGACACCATATGTCGGGAAGTGATTTACAAATCGATGACACTTCATAGTGTTTCACAAGTCGGTGACACTTAGTAGTGCTTCACAAGTCGGTGACACCACATGGCGTTCACAAGTCGGTGACCCATAGGTATTGGTGGGTAGTTCATAAGTCGGTGACACCCTTTGGTGATTCACAAGTCGGTGACACCTTATGATGATTCACAAGCTGGTGACATCACACGAGTGTGACTCAACGTTATTGGTCGACTACAAGGCGGTAGTACTATAGAGGGAATGGTTGGTATGTCTATGCATTGTATTGGTTTAGTATATTATTGTGTTGAGTTATATACTAACGTTGTTGATAGTTGTATGTGGTATTGCTAGATTGCTTATACGCTCGTATATGTGTTATGTGTTGGGGTATGCGTGTAGGTAAACTATATATGTATGTGTATAAATGTTTTACTCACTAAGCATTAGCTTACCCTCTCGTTGTTTACATTTTTTAGGTTCGGAAGCGGATTTGGCAAGGGTATGCTTGGGATTTAGTTGATCTCCCCTTTTGATGCTTGCTTGGATTACTTTTAGATTCAACCTAGGATTGGGTAGTTTATCCCCAAACATCATGCTCGTAGTTGTTTGGAACTTAAACTCATTTGGGTCGAAACTAGTATTTTTGCACGTATTTCGTAAAACGGCCGATGTGGGCTCGATGTCGTAAAACTTGTTTAATAGTGAAAACTTCTTAGTTTTACTTAATATGAAGTGTTGTGATATTTCATTTCGTTTAAAAGTGTCGGGAAATGTGTTTTCCGTTCGCGTGAAATGGGCATTTTGGACAGCAGCTGGAAGACCATTTGGACGTCGTCCAGATTGCTTGGACGTTGTCCTGGCCTTCACAACTGGACGCCGTCCAGATGAACTGGGAAAAATTTGTTACGTTTTCGGTTGGATAACTGGTTGGGTCATTACAAGTGGTATCAGAGCATGGTCTAAGGGATTTAGGTGACTTGAGATAGGCGCCTAGACTTAAACTTTTGTGTGTGCTATTATGCGGGACTTGTAGGATTACGGGTCGGTTCGGGTTTTAGTTAGTGCCTTAGAGAATAGGTGCTTTAGCTACGTGTTGATTATGTTGTTACTAATCATGTTGTTTTGTATTGAACATCTAGCGAGATGGTTGTTGTATTTATGAATTCGGCATGACATGTGAGCGTAATAATGCTTCGCGACCATTGTTACGGTTGCAAGCCAAGTCAAGTGAGTAATGTACAACAAGTATTGAACTAGATGGGGCGTACGAATGGTAATATATTTATATGATTGTGAATATGGATCGTGGCGGTGTATGTAATTTTTTCGTGTTGCGTTCCTAATCGAGTTCATTTCTTAGAATGACGACAAGGAACAAGCAAGTTAACGAAGATCAAGGCGAAGACTCCGAGTTCACGGCTAAGGTTGAGGCCATCTTTAAACGTCAAAAAGTGGAGTTTCTCGAGGATGTTAGAAAGGTTTTCCAGGAATCAGTTGATGGGCAAGTAACCGATTTAATCAACGAATGGGTGAATACCGCGATCGAAGAGGCATTCGAAGCTAGAAACATTTATCCTCGTGGTGATGGGGGTGATGGTAATGGGGGATATGGAAGGCGGTACTTCCATTACAAAAACTTCAAGGATGCTCAACCTCCTATGTTTAATGGAGTGAGGGATCCGTTGAAGAGTACATGTTGGTTTTCTGACGTCAAGGGGGCCTTCTGTACTAGTGAATGTCCTCCCGAGAAGAAAACAAGATACGGTTCTAGTATGTTACGTGAAGAAGCCAAGATGTGGTGGGACGACAAGATTCAATTGTATGGTGAAGAACAATGTATGAGCTTGTCATGGAAAGAGTTTAAAAAGGAGTTCTTTGATGAATACCGAACTCAATCCGACCTTAATAAAATTCGGGACGAGTTACGCGATTTGCGAAAAGGTTAGATGGACTTGGTTACTCTCAAGTCTACTTTCTTGTCAAAAACTCATTTTTGTTTGGAGTATGTCGGTGATGATCGAATGTTGATGCAAGATTTCTATCGTACTTTGAGCGACGAGTTGAAGGGTAAGATTAGTCGGGGAATGGCTAAGTCTTTTGAAGAAGTATTTGAGTGGCTCGGGGTTTCGAACCAGAGGCCCCGAAGACAAGTGTTTCCGATGTTAGTAAGTGGAAGTTCGAAACGACGATGTTTTTGAACAAGAAAAGTAAGAGTGCTACCGAAGGTGTTGGAAGCGTGAAGTTGAGTGGCACCGGTGGTTCTAAATTTGCGTGTTATAATTGTGGACAAACGGGACATAAGTCTCGTGATTTTCCGTCTGGTAAAGTCACGTGTTTTAAGTGCCAGAAGGATGGACATCGAAGGTCGGAGTGTCCCGAGTTGAGTTGATGACGAGGCATGAGATCCTCACGACGTGGGATTAAGGTACTATTCGATTCGGTACCTATCTTATTTTGTTATATGTGTGATGTTGGGTAATAAGTAGGTTTACCATGTGATGTAATGACTAGTTAGGTCGAGTTAGCTCATTGAGGTTTGATTAGCCAAGTCAGGTTGATCGTGTGTGATTGACTTAACCGAGTCGGGTTAGTCATTAGATGTGAGGTGTTGACCAAGTCGGGTTGACCTAGTGTGTTTAACTTAACCAAGTCGGGTTAATCAATTGTTGTTAGGGGTTTGACCAAGTCGGGTTGACCTAGTGAAATTGAATTAACGGAGTCGAATTAATCAATTAGGTGATAGGTGTTGACCGAGGCGGGTTAACCGGGTGAATTTGACTAACCGGGTCGGGTTAATCAATTAAATGATAGGTGTTAACTGAGTCGGGTTAACCAAGTGAGTGACTTAACCAAGTCGGGTTAATCATTTGTTGTTAGGGTCATTTGACTAACCGGGATGGGTTAATCAATTAGACGTTAGGTGTTGACGAGGGCGGGTTGACCAAGAGAGTTTGACTAACCAAGTGGGATTAATCCATTGTTGTTAGGGGTGTTACCAAGTCGGGTTGACCAAGGGCACTTGACTAACCAAGTTAGGTTAATCAATTGTCGTTAAGGGTTTGACCAAGTTGGGTTGATCGAGTGCGTTTGACTAACAGGGTCAGGTTAATCAATTAGATGTTAGGGTTGGCTGAGGTAGGTTGACCGGGCGTATTTGATTAACCAGGTCGGGTTAATCGTTTTGGTGTTGGAGGTTTAACCAAGTCGGGTGTAACCGTGATTTAATTGGAGGGTTACTTGTATTGCTCTCCATAAGGGTTAGTGTAGTAATGGTATGCCGTTCGAGAGGCGTTTACATTGACCTTGTATGTGTGCGAGTAGAGTCACGGTTGTTGGCTATCTGTAAGTAACCGTGTTAACGGTTGAGACGGTGAAAGTTAGGGTGTAAGACTTGGTGTTCCAAGCGTCTCCTTAGGGATGAGTTAAAAGGTAAATAGGCTAGTTGTGCGGCCTAGGTGGATAGTGACTAGCGGGTGTCACTAGAAAGTTGTGGACGTTGAACCGTAATGTTCGTTGGATTTGTGCGACCTCGAGTAGTCAAGTGACGTATGACACCGAGAATGGACCCCGTAAGGGTCGAGCTATTGAGAATCGGTGGTAGTATTGAGAGTTTCATAACACTGCGTCAGTTGCCTCTGTATACCTGCTAGTGGAATGCTTCACTCCGGTGGTGTGATTACGTTGTACTTGGGTACCGATGAGAAAACCCGAAGATACGATAATGGTTTATTGTGACGATTAGCTGGCGTTGACATTTAACCGATTCGAAAGGGCGAGGTTTGAGTAACTTGTAGTAAGTCCGCGGAAGACTTTTGAGTATGACCAACATTGATACCGGTAATGTGTGTTGTGGAATGTTGAAATTCCGCAAGGTATCATCATCTTGACGGTGATAGTGTGGGGTTAAAACCCTAAGTGGGGAAGTAAGTACCCGGAGGGTACGATAGTGCCTCGTTTTAGTATGCGTGTTTGAGCAAATTGTCGGAAGTCATCCCTTTGGGTGAGCGAACTAGGGACGTAGAGTATTGATTTCGACTATCTCGTGTAGAGATATGTTAGTATAAAGCACGTTCGAGAGTGAGTTCCTTAGAGTATCAAGGATTTGTACGTGCGAAAGGTGTGAAGATCATCTTTGATGGGCGATCGTATTGATGTTCACCGTGTAATGGTAGACGAGTTTTGAGAATTGTGGGGTTGCGAGTCGGTTAGAGTTACCAAAATGTTGTGGGAAATTCCATCACCGTGTGCGTGGTGCGGATGACCCAAACTAGTTGACGGTTGACGAGGATACTCTGAGTTGTAAGTTAGAGTGTGCCAAGAGATCATGGAGGATCGTTGTGTGGATAGAACGTTACTGTAACAACCCAACCCGTTATACAATCGAACACGCGAAATAATTTTTTTTTATATACAGTACAATGTGCGGCGCGCATCACCTTAGGGTGTGCGGCGCGCACAAGCCAATTCAGCTTCTGTCCGGTTTTGTCAATTTTCAAATAAAGATCTCCCACTTCTCGACATATTTAGGCGAAACGCTTTTCACAACATGTTCTAATATGTAAAACTAACACGTTTCAATAATAACACAAGTTTTACGAATCGGGCCCACATATGGCCGAAATACGAGTTTCGTACAAAATGTAAGTTTCGACCACACTAGTTTAAATTCCAAACGGCACTAGAGCATGATGTTTGGGGGTTAAACTACCCAAATCTCGGTCAAACTTCAAAAGCTAACACATCCCAAAAGCGTCCCCTATCAAAACAAAGCGAGATCTCTAATCCAAACGAACGCCCTTACCCTTGTCCACGCCAGAGCCTATAAAAAGGTAAACAACGAGAGGGTAATCAAAGCTTAGTGAGTGCAACAATTATACATACACATATATAACCCATCTATTTGCAATCGCACCCACCAAATACCTCATACAAAAATATAACTCAAATAGCATGCCGTCATACTCATAATGCTAACGACTCGTACACTATCACAACACCACATTAGTATATACTCAACACAATATATATATATATATATATATATATATATATATATATATATATATATATATATATATATATATATATATATATATATATATATATATATATATAACATGCTAAACAATATCCAACAACATAATATGGTTAACCATAATGCTATGATACTACCGGCTCATGGTTCACAACATACGCATTTGAGTCTCACTCTTTTATAGTGCTACCGGCTCGTGGTTCACACTTTGGCGCTACCGGCTCGTGGTTTACGCCTCATTTTATAGTGCTACTGGCTCGTATTTCACACTTTATTTTATAGTGCTACCGGCTCATTGTTCACACTTTATTTTATAGTGCTACCGGCTCGTGGTTCACACTTTATTTTATAGTACTACCGGCTCGTGGTCCACACTTTGTTTTATAGTGCTACCGGCTCATGGTTCACACTTTATTTTATAGTGCTACTGGCTCACGGTTCACACTTTGTTTTATAGTGCTACCGGCTCATGGTTCACACTTTGTTTTATAGTGCTACCGGCTCGTGGTTCACACTTGATGCTACCGGCTCGTGGTTCACATCACGACACTCGTCACATACATGCTATGGTACTACTGGCTCGTGGTTCATACCATAACATTCACAAATAAATACGCCATATACATATACGCATAATTATTGCACTCAACTTAACGATTCGGTGACGGTTTTATACTTCCACGAGCTTCAAAGCAAAGTACCTAATACAATAAGTATCCGATCAACACACAAACTAGTTGGACTAAACACCAACAGCTTACTCATGTGCATTTAAAGACTTAATGCATTAAATACCCCATTTACACCAAAACCGTCCATTTAAGGTCAAGACCATCATAAATCACCAAAATTTAGTGATTGAGGTCCAACAACACTAACTAATACACAATTAGGGTATTTCATACCCATATTTCCTAACTAGGCCAATCATTACCCATTCGACCATTTTAAAGTCAACGCACCCATTTCGGGTCATCCACTAACCCTATTAACACCCATTTGTATAATAACTAGATGTGCTAGTAATTCACTAACCAATCAAGGTTCATAAACACCAATTAACACTTTGAAACCCTAGGTTAGTTGCTATTGAGTCTTCATGACTCAATCTTACCCAAGAACACTCAAAATCACCAAATATGGGTTTTATGTTCATCACTAACCTAAACCCTAACCCTTAAACCAATTAAAATAAGGAAATAAAAGTTAGAGCTTACCACCACAATCACGACGTAGCTAGTGATTAGATGAACAACTTTAACACACGCGCTTTGACCCGAAATCAACTTCTTCCTTCTCGATTCGAGCTTTCTTTCTCTTAAATGAGTTTCTCACTCTTGGAATTCAACTTGGAGAGAAGAGGTGTTTGGTGGAGTGTTCGGCCACTAATGCCCTAAACCGGCCTCAAGTGAAAAGACCAAAATGCCCCATCATTTAACTTAATTTAAAAAGCTGGAAAAACTGTGCCCAGGTGTAGTGCGCCACCCGCACCCTTTAAGTGTGCGCTGAGCGCACCATGGTCTGGATAGCCCCAGACCTCTGTTTAATAACACCAAGTTACCCACACTTCATGTACCCTATTTATACTTCTGTATAATAAATAATCGGGTCTTACAACTCTCCCCCACTTAGATTGGATCACGTCCTCGTGATCCGCACCAAACACTTAGAAGTTAAGCACTTCTACCTTGAACATTTCCGCCCCCAATGCGGAGTTACACATGTAATAATCACCCATCTGGGTTCTCGTTTTGTACACTAATGCATCATATTACAACGAACAAGGGTAATCATCTCTCGAGATAAAACAACCGCAACCGCTTGCTCCTACACCGAGTATCTAACTCGTACACTACATTCACAGTAAATCCAAAAGTGGAATAATCTCCTAACGACCTCCGTCATCACGCCTTTCCACCATGGAATACTCGGGAATCATCCCGACACCTTCCTAAAATCTCCCGTAACTATCATTGGGAAACTCGCCATTTGACTCATGTCAATAACTACCTTTACAATTCATTCCAAAGTCCAACTTGGGACTTTTTCGAAGATCATCAAAGTCTTTCTTTCCTAAATAAGCGACACCCGTTCACTCATCACATCTACTGGATAGGGACTTTTGCAAATTCTCTGGTACTTAACTCCCCCATTTAGGGTTTTAACCCCCATACGTTCACCGTTGAGATGATAACACCCCACGAAATTCCGACATTCCACAACGCACATTACCTTCTCCGACGTTGGTCATACTCAATAGTCCTTCCAAGGACTCGTTATAAGGTATTCAAACCTCGATATTTCAAATCAGTTAAGTGTTAACGCCCGCTAAACACCATAATAAACCACAGTTATATCTTCGGGTTTTTCACCGGTACCCAATTACAAAGTAATCATACCATCGGAGTGGAGCATTTCACTAGCAGGTATAAGGAGGCACCTAAAACAGTGTTATGCAACTCCTATTACTACTACCGAGTCATCAAGAGCTCGACCCTTAAGGGGTCTACTCATGGGGTGTCACGCATCTCCCGGCTACTCGAAGTCATAGAATTTCCAAGAACTTTACTACTCAAGGTCCACAATTTCTAGCGACACCCGCTATCCACAATTTCTTCTAGGTCGCATAGCTAGCCTATTAACCTTGATGCTTGGATACACCAAGGCTTATACTCTTCCAATTCATCCTAATCACCATCACGGTAACCTTCTCACATCAAGTCTATGAACACCTACTACACGCACCGCATCGAATCCCAGTCGTAGTTAACGCAGAGTGAGAACTTACGGAATCACTCACCACACTGTATCACATAGCCGTCGAAAGCCGAATCCGTATGCCGGGATGTCACCCGACACTTACTTACCAAATCGTCAAATTAAAATGTAAAACCTAACATGTTAACATCATCCAACATACATTTGCATTATGGCTACTCCCTACATGGTTTCATCACCATACGTTATGTTGTTAAGCTCTTACATGCGCAACAATACACGACACAATCTGTAAAGACCCGTCCTAATCCATAAGAACGAATACAATAACATATGATTACATTGCGAGGTAATTGACCTCTATATGATACATTTTACAAACATTGCATTCGTTTTTAAAAGATAAACTTTCTTTACATCAAAAGTTGACGGCATGCATACCATTTCATAATATATCCAACTATAGTTGACTTAATAATAATCTTGATGAACTCATCGACTCAAATGTAACGTCTTTTGAAATATGCCATGAATGACTCCAAGTAATATCTCTAAATGAACAAATGCACAGCGGAAGATTTCTTTCAAACCTGAGAATAAACATGTTTTCAAGTGTTAACCAAAAGGTTGGTGAGTTCATTAGTTTATCATAAACATTCATTTCCGTTATTTTAATAGACCACAAGATTTCATATATTTAATTGTACACGTAACCCGAGTACAAAATAATACGCGTAACCCGCGAATTAAAAATCATTCATATGGTGAACGCTTGATAACCGACTTAACTTTAATGCATAGAATATCCCCAAACAGAACCTCTCGTCTGTATAATAATAATAATCTCGAAGTACTAAAGCATTCGTACCCCGGATGGGACTTGTCGAGGTCCATAGATCTATCTTTAGGATTCGCGTCAATTAGGGGCCATACCCGTTTCCTAATTATTAGGTTACCAAGCTAAAAGGGGTGATATTCAATATTCATAATCCAGCCATAGAATGTAGTTTTTGATCACTTGTGTCTATTTCATAAAACTTTAATAAAATCAGTGCATGTATTCTCAGTCCTAAAAATATATATAAAAAGGGAGTAATGAAACTCACAAAACTGTATTTCGTAGCAATAATGCATATGACGGCACTTGAACATGTGCAAGGTTGGCCTCGGATTCACGAACCTATATCATTCATATATGTATTAAAACATATTCTTGTACTCGAATAAATCTATATATTATTATTAGTGATGTAATTGTTATATTTATTAATTTTATAAGTTTCATTATTTATTTATATATTTTTATTTTGTACATAATATTAATTTAGTTAAGTTGTGTATATTAAATATATCTTTATATAAAATCTTCAATTTTTATACTTATAATCTTAACCATGTCTTTTAAACTTGTATTTTTATAATTACAATTATTTTAATAATAATAATGTAGATTTTACTGATAATAATAATAATGATAATTTTTAAGGATTACAAGAAGATAATTTTAGTAAAAATAATATTATTGATAATAACTTTTAATAGTAACAATATAATAGTGAAAATTCATATTATGATAATATTTATCATTATAATACTTATTTTAGTAATAAAACGATAAGGATTATAATTTAAATGATAATTATAATAATGATGCTTAGTAATATTAATAATAATAATGATAATACTAATGTTAATTAAAATGATAGATTTGAAAAATAATGATGTATTTAATAATAATGATAATAATAGTAATACAGATAATATTGATAATAATGTTAATAATAACAATACTTAATAACGATAATCTTATTAATAATGATCATGTTATCATTAATAATAATACTTATGTTACTAATAATAATTAAAATGATATTAATACAAATTATATTAATGATAGTAACAATAATAGTTAAATTAACACTAATATCAATAATCAATAATACTAATGATAATGATAATAATAATTATAATTATAATTCTAATAATAACAACATTAATAATAACAACAACAACAATAATAATAATAATAATAATAATAATAATAATAATAATAATAATAATAATAATAATAATAATAATAATAATAATACTAATAATAATAGTAAAAAGAAACTACCTCAAAAGAATGAATCCAAAAAAAAAACAGCCCATGCCCGGGCTTGAACCCTCGAACTCTAGTTAACCCGACACAAGCCTTAACCATCTAAGCTGAACTGCTTATCTGTTTGTTTTATAACCGAATTATATTTAACCCTTTTATTCTGTGCTTCATCTTCTTCAATAATTTAATCGACCAAAAGCAATTCATAACCATAACAGCTAGATTATTTGGTGAATGTAATACAAGTATTTGAAACAGAAATGATTTCTAATGGTTGTTTGAATTAACAGAAATGAAAAATAAAAAAATTATGCAGCAGCAGGTCTGCAAACTCGAAGAACAACCCAAAATGTGATTTTGAATTTAAGAATGTTTTAGCTAAAACTTTATACATGAAAATTGTTTCAAATCAGACCTATAACCCTTCTGTAATCTCAATTGGATCCAAAACTTTGAATTGAACTCAAATTTTTCCAAGAACACGATGTTTGACTTTTGAAACATAAACTTTGACTTCGAAATCCGAACTCGATAGATGAAATTGGACCTTGAAACTTTGCAGTTAGATTAAATGAAACACTTCTAACTACACTGAATTAATAGATTTTTAAATAAAACTCTAATTCGAAGTTTGGCAAAAAAAATGAAAACAGAGATATTGTGACTAATTTTCTTGAATTTCTTGGTTTTTTTTCAAATGGCAGTACACGAGTTATATAGGGTAATTACGTACATGATTTAACAGTTGTATTGATCCTAATTGATTTGTGAAACTGACGGATAACTAATTTGGACAAAAATTCAATCGAAAATAATAAGACAGAATAAATATATAATAGGTTCGTACCAATTTATCTGTTTTTAATTCCAACCAAGTTTTGTTTTATTTCACTGAATGAATCGACAAGATTAAAAGCAGATAAGGTGATATAACAGATTTTGTACATATTCATGACTTTTAGTTTATATCTAATTAATAATAAATATTAATAAATATATGAATAATAGAAATTTTGATAATTAAATATAATGAAAATACTACTAATAAATAATAATAATAATAATCTGAAAATTTTAATAATGCCATTAATAAAATTTAAAAAAAATAATAATAATAAGTTTAATAATAATTAATACTAGTGATAATTATAATAATAATAATAATGATTTTTAATGATAATAAAATAGTAATAATAATAATGTAATAACCTATATGTATCAAATTTTACATTTATATATTATAATTTTAATAGTATTAAAAACACTGATATTAATATTAATATTAATATTTATTTTATTAATGGAGGTAATAATAACAACATTAATATAATATCTATATTTTATCTTGTAGTTACCTTTATTTTTATTAATTATTTATATAGAATATATTATATATTTTATACATTTTAACAATATGCATATTGTACTAATTATGTATGGATATTACATAAATATTTCAACTACTATATATAATTATGTTTTCATTATCAAGTAGATAAATATATTAAATATTATATATATTGAAACAAATAATCTCAGAGTATAACATATAATGCTTTGTTAACATTTACAAATTATGTATATTTAATCTACTATCTATATTTACATAAACAGTTTTTAATAACAATGTTAAGTTTTCTTTCATATTCACATAATAGTTCATTATTATATATTTATTTACGTGTATAGTTATCTATACATACATTTCTATTTACAATTAAAGGTTCGTGAATCGTCGGAAAAAGTCGAAGTCAATTGCATATAAGCAAACAGTTCAAAAATTTTGAGACTCAATATTACAAACTTTGCTTATCGTCTCAAATTCATATTAAGTTTAAGTTTAAATTTGGTCGGAAATTTCCGGGTCGTCACACAATCGACAAATCTAACGGGTCTCACTCGAACGAACTTAACGACCCAAATGTCGCCAAGCAAAAAGCCTAGACGATAAAAGACTCAAACAACAGAGCTAAGGCACAGCGCACCGACCTATACGACCAATCTCCTCATCGATCATAGCCCATGAACTCTCGCGAACTCATTTTGCCATAAAACCGACGCCCACTTTCACCCGTACCTCGTATAACAAGACGCCGCTACCCGCAGGGTAGACTTTTCCAGCTAGTGGGTTCATTCGACCCATTGTACCTGAATTTGTCCGACTGACAATACACCTATGCTTAACCTCTGGTAAAAGAGTGAACAATGTTATCATAACAATTGCATAACTCACATCTTACACAACCATCTCGTAAAAGAGAGACGAGGTTCACCCATCTTGCCTCTCATAACACGCACATCACCAAACTTTGCTCCACCCTTGAGCATACAGAGGATTTCGGATTATCCTTTGCTACTTCAACCGAAGCACTTACCTAACCGTACAAGTATTACTCTAGCAATCATCGAGTTGATATCGCTTGTAACTTCCACACCGTCACTCGAACACCTAAGGGTTTTTTGCCGGTACCCTACGTTCAATGTAACCGTAACACCATCGGAGTCGAATACCACGCTTGTAGGTATGAAAGAGGCACCTAACGTTGCGTCCCGTAGACTCCATTACCAACATTCATCTAGATCAAACACTTGGTCTTAATGGTTTCATCCACCTGACAAACCTCATGGCTCATCAACTTCCACACGAAAGCGAACACGTTCTAACATCCGAACACCAAAGCCCGTCTCCATGGCTTGGTAGAAACATTTTCCCAAACACTACGGAATGCTTAGAAAAGTTAAGTCTTACGCCCTTCTTCCGTCCCTCCAATCGTCAATGTAGGGTAATTCCATTAGGAATGCTACCCATAACTATACTACGTATTTACACAATGCATTCGACCCAGGTCACACTGTCACGAGTCAACGACTCGAGTATCACCCCGGTGCACCATCATCGAACTCACTAACAAATCAGATCATCACCGAGTTCACTAACCCCGGGCCCTTATGGGTACTAATTACATACACATTCACTCGAGACTAGTTAGATCTCGAAACGAGGATTAAGTTTTCTAACGCATACCCGAATCCATCGATACTCAACAATTAATCATAAGGCATATTTGTATCGAAAACGAAAGTACCTGAGGCAGCGTCGTTGGACTTCCGTGCTTCACTATCCATCGAATACTCACGCTCTAACCTTTTAACCAGATCGACAAACGATTCAGAACACTCTGACTTTCGGTGTCCCTCCTTCTGGAAAATAAAGCACTTGATCGTGCTCAAAGGTATACTCGCACAATCCTGTGCCAAATGACCTTGTTGTAGACAATTATAACACGTAGGCGCGAAATCTCCCAACTTACAAATCTGTCTAACAACCAATTCGGGACATTCTGACTTCCTGTGCCCTTCCTCCCGACAGTAAAAACATACTGTCTTGCCCGACGGACACTCGCGAGACTTATGTCCCATTTGCCAACAATTGTAACATCTTAACACACTGGATCCCGACACTCCCTTCACTACACTACTCGTGCTCTCCACTACACTTTTACCTTGATCATTAAACAACTCGGGACACTCCGCCTTTTGGTGTCCCTCTTTTTGACACTTAAAACATGTCTCGTTGTTAGAAGGTGCACCTGGGAAATCACGCGACAAATCACCCCGTTGCGCACAATTATGGCACGAAGGTACGTAACCTCTCTTACTCCTCTTTTTCACGTTTCCGACGCCTTCCGGCGCACTTCTCGTCCTCTTACCAGGAGCACTTAACTCTAACCTTGCAAGTACTTCTTCATCACCACTACCTCGAGGTTCAAAAAAGCTCTTCTCAAACTCTTCCCTTACACTCTTAGTCACTTGGTCTCGGACCAATTCGGTTACTCGTCCTTCGATTGACTCCTTGACTACTTGTCTAACCTCGTTGGCCAAACCCGAGACATATTGTCTGAGTACAGCCTCAACCCTCACCGTTAACTCATCCTTCCTTTCATGAGCAGGCGCGTCAGTTCCGATTCCATCTTCCGTCTTCATTCTAAAGAATGCACACCGATTAAACAACGAAACGTAAAGGAAACGACATACATATACCACACCGCCCCATATTGCTTGACATTCATCGTACATCGCTCGTTTGACATGATTTGAACCCGTAACAATGGTAGCTAATCATTGTTATGCGAGCATGTCACATTAAATTGCTAGTACAACGTCTATCTCGCTTGATGATTGCAACCACAACACAAAACAATTAGCGCAAGGTTAGTTCACATAAACCTAGACACTAACCACTCCCGGTCTGACCCAAAATCCTACAAGTCCAGCATAAAGCACACACATAATCAAGTCTAAGTCTAGGCACCTATCTCAAGTCGCCTAAATCCCTTAGACCATGCTCTGATACCACTTGTAACAACCCAACCCGTTATACAATCGAACACGCGAAACAAAATTTTTTTTATATACAGTACAGTGCGCGGCGCGCAGCACCTTAGGGTGCGCGGCGCGCACAAGCCAATTCAGATTCTGTCCGGTTTGTCAATTTTCAAATAAAGATCCCTCACTTCCCGACATATTTAGGCGAAACGCTTTTCACAACATGTTCTAATATGTAAAACTAGCACGTTTCAATAATAAAACAAGTTTTACGAACCGGGCACACATATGGCCGAAATACTAGTTTCTTATAAAATGTAATTTTCGACCACACTAGTTTAAATTCTAAACGACACTAGAGCATGATGTTTAAGGGTTAAACTACCCAAATCTCAGTCAAACTTCTAAAGCTAACACATCCCAAAAGCGTCCCCTATCAAAAAAAAAAGCGGGATCTCTAATCCAAACGAACGCCCTTACCTTGCCCACGCCAGAGCCTATAAAAAGGTAAACAATGAGAGGGTAAGCAAAGCTTAATGAGTGCAACAATTATACATACACATATATAACCCATCTATTTGCAATCGCACCCACCGAATACCATACACGAAAATATAACTCAAATAGCATGTCGTCATACTCATGATGCTAACAACTCGTACACTATCACAACACCACATTAGTATATGCTCAACACAATATATATAGCATGCTAAACAATATCCAACAACATAATATGGTTAACCATAATGCTATGGTGCTACCGGCTTGTGGTTCACACCATACGCATTTGAGTCTCACTCTTTTATAGTGCTACCAGCTCGTGGTTCACACTTTGGCGCTACCAGCTCGTGGTTCACGCCTCATTTTATAGTGCTACCGGCTCGTGGTTCACACTTTATTTTATAGTGCTACCGGCTCGTGGTTCACACTTTATTTTATAGTGCTACCGGCTCATGGTTCACACTTTATTTTATAGTGCTACCGGCTCGTTGTTCACACTTTGTTTTATAGTGCTATCGGCTCGTGGTTCACACTTTGTTTTATAGTGCTACCGGCTCGTGGTTCACATCATGACACTCGTCACATACATGCTATGGTACTACCGGCTCGTGGTTCATACCATAACATTCACAAATAAATACGCCATATACATATACACATAATTATTCCACTAACCTTAACGATTCGATGATGGTTTTATACTTCCGCGAGCTTCAAAGTAAAGTACCTAATACAATAAGTACTCGATCAACACACAAACTAGTTGGACTAAACACCAACAACTTACTCATGTGCATTTAATGACTTAATGCATTAAATACCCCATTTACACCAAAACCGTCCATTTAAGGTCAAGACCATCATAAATCACCAAAATCTAGTGATTGAGGTCCAACAACACTAACTAATACACAATTAGGGTATTTCATACCCATCTTTCCTAACTAGGCCAATCATTACCCATTCGACCATTTTAAAGTCAACGTACCCATTTCGGGTCATCCACTAACCCCATTAACACCCATTTGTATAATAACTAGATGTGCTAGTAATTAACTAACCAATCAAGGTTCATAAACACCAATTAACACTTTGAAACCCTAGGTTAGTTGCTATTGAGTCTTCATGACTCAATCTTACCCAAGAACACCCAAAATCACCAAATATGGGTTTTATGTTCATCACTAACCCAAACCCTAACCTTTAAACCAATTAAAATAAGGAAATTAAAGTTAGAGCTTACCACCACAATCACAACATAGCTAGTGATTAGATGAACAACTTTAACACACGCGCTTTGACCCGAAATAAACTTCTTCCTTCTCGATTCGAGCTTTCTTTCTCTTAAATGGGTTTCTCACTCTAGGAATTTAACTTGGAGAGAAGAGGTGTTTGGTGGAGTTTTGAATGTGTTTTTCATCCACACACAACTGGCCACTAATGCCCTAAACTTGCCTCAAGTGAAAAGACCAAAATGCCCCATCATTTAACTTAATTTAAAAAGCTGGAAAAACTGTGCCTAGGTGTAGTGTGCCACGCACACCCTTAAGTGTGCGCTGAGTGCACCATGGTCTGGACAGCCCCAGACCTTTGTTTAATTACACTTAGTTACCCACACTTCATGTACCCTATTTATACTTCTGTACAATAAATAATCGGGTCTTACAGTTACGTTCCAAAGAAGTGGGACTTATGGGATGCAATGGCGGTACCAAAGGGGACAAGGTTGTGTGAGAACTCTAAAAGTTGAGGAAGGTGTACCTTCTTTGTTCGCGATGAGGTTTAGATAGCGAGGACGCGATCCGATTTAAGTGGGGGAGAGTTGTAAGACCCTGTTTTCATTTTCAGCTAAGTGGGACGCCGTCCAAAATTCGGGACGCCGTCCAGTAGTGAAGCATTGGACGCCGTCCAGATGTACTGACGGGCCAACTATTTTATTTGGTTTTAAAAAGGGGTATTTCGGTCAAATCACTTGGGTGTCAGTTTGGAGCCATCAAAACTGATATAGATCCCATTTGTGGATCACATTTCATCCACACAAACACTCTCATTCAATTCTAGAGAGAGAGAAAGGGTTTAGAGAGAGAGAGCTTGATTTGGAGAAGAAAGAGTTGGATTCTCACCAAAGCTCGGGTTTTAAAGTTGTTCATCTCGCTCCTAGCTACGTTTTGGTAGTAGTGGTAAGTTCTAACTCCGAATTTCATTAATTGATTTGATATTCAAGTTAGGGTTTGAACTTGATATTGTTGAGAAACCCATTTACACTCATGAAGTGAGTTTAGTGATGCTAGTAATCGGGTTTTGTAGTGTCGTTGGTGGATTTTGGGTAGGTTGTTGTTTTAGTCAAGTTCAAGACTTGCAAAATGGGTTAATCACTAGGTTTAGTGATTATAGATGTGTTGAAAACCATTTGGGTGTATTTTGGTTGACTAATTTTGAAATGGGTCAAAATTAGGGTTTGGTGTTGAAATGAGTAAGATAAGCGTTAACACTTATGATTTGGGTTAATTGGTGATTTAGGGCCATTTTCACTTGTGTTAGTGATTATTGGTTAGTTTTGGCGCGGGTTATGTAGCGACCCGACCAAATCGTCATTGACGGCGCCGACTACTTAGGTCCCGTTACGTGGTCGTAGTCCCTATATGAGACTCGTTTGACCAAAATTATGTCGCGTTCATTTGAAACGTATCATGCTTGCAAGGTTTAGTTTACAAAACCGTTCGACGACAAGTTTAAGTTTACAAGAGTATAAAGTATAAATGAAATAACTTAAGACATAATTAGTTGAAAAATCACGGTGTGCTATAAATAGCGAAAGTATGTAGACAAAAGTTTGAATCCAAAGGTGCTATCACTAGCGTATGTATGTATGTATGCTTGACTCCAAGCAAGTAATCAAAGTGTGCGGAAGCATGTATCAAGTAGCCAAGTATGAACCTGAGAAACATATAAAAAACTGTCAACGAAAAACGTTGGTGAAATCATAGGTGTTTTAGTAAGCGTTGTATTTGAACCACAAGATTTAATATAAGATGATTATCAAAATCATTTGCATTCCAAAGTTGTTGTTTGTATCCCGGGCACCCAATTATCAAACTTAACTGTTTTGCACCCTTTGCGTAGTGTTAGAACATACACTAGACCCGAAAATATATTTCATCCGCTAACGGTAGCGAACCGTCCGAATGAGGCTCGTCAAGCCCATGTGATCACATAATATAAGTTCACGTTTACACCCTGCAAGTGTAACTAATGATAATTGAATTGAGGCTTTTTGTTCAAACCCGTACGTGGAATGTTCGTTTTCGTACTTGTGTTCAAAGTGTAAAAGCATAATACGTATATGTTTCTCATCCCATAGTTTAAAGCATAAAAGTTGTTTGAAAGATGGGACTATGATCTCACCTCGAGTGCACGAGTATAAAAGTACTTCACAAAGTAAACGTGTGCATGATAGTTGCTTAGCCTTGACCTAAACAAGTAAGTTGTATCAATTAACCGGTTACGACACAAGGTCGGGCGAAATGTGTTCAATTAGTCCTATGGCTCGTTACGACTCGATTAAATATAGCATGTGAATCACGTTGTCAAGTTTCGTGCAAGAATCAAGTATAAAAGAAGATTAGAACGATTGCATAAACGTTTGGTTAAGTTTGACAAAAAGTCAAACTTTGGTCGGTCAAGGTCAACAAAAAGTCAACACGTTCGGGTCGGGTCCCGAACTATTTTTCTGAGATTTTTATTCATATATAAGCATGTTAGGACAAGTTACATGTGAATCGGAGGTACATAGCGTGCCAAACATTTTTCATATTTTGACCATGTAGGTCAGAACCTGGACACGCCTTAGGTCGCGCCGCGACCCAAGACTGCCGCGCCGCGGCATTTAACGTGTGCTGGTACCTGGTCAGTCTCAAATGTCCAAGTCTCAAATCAAAACTCTTTCAAGCATAAATCACAAACCGCTAACACTTAGAACTCGTATCTTATATCGTTGGAAAGCTCTTTTGACAAGGAATACAACTAACTACTTTTCACCAAGCAAAAACATCAATTACAATAACCGAAATCTCGTCAAGTGATCAATAAAGGTTTATTTTCAAAGTTTCAAGTCCATCAAATGCATTTTAAGTTTCGGGAATCCAATTCACACATATGATATGCCGTTTTGAAGGTAATGAAACGTGCATTACAACTAAACACTTATTAATAACATTTCATGGCATTGGAAACATCAAAAGCTCGTTTTAAGTTTATCAAACCATAACCAAAATCCACAAAAATCAATATGCATGTTTTTGAAGTTTTCTTAATCAACCTACGCATCAAAACGAAGCTAGTGATACTAGTAACACAATTAAAACATGAACTTTAACAATTTAACAACATTAACTCATCCAAAATCAAAGATTAAGCAAACCCATTTCAAATGTTCAAACTAGTTACCCAAAACAACAAATCAAGCAAACAAATCATATATTCATGTTATACACGAACCATAGACACTAACTAACACCATTTCAAGTTAAAAACACGAATTTAGAGAAATATAGAGTTTTTAGAAAGTTACCCAAACGAGATGAAATTGGTACCAAAATGTAGAGGATGAAGAGAGGATCACGAATATGTAATTTGTTTTGATGTTTGCCTCTTGATCCGGATTTAGATGATGATTTTGTGAGTTGGTTGTTTAAGTTCCAAAAATGGAAGTATGAAGAGAGAAAGAGATGAGAAGGTGGGTGGAGATGAATGGGTGGATGAGGTGGGTTGACTAGTTGGCCTAGTCAACTAGTTTGCCCACTTGGCAACCTCGGTCCCTCAAGTTTCAAAGCGGGTGCGTGAATTCGCCAAACGAATATTTTAAAAACGCTCGAGTAAACGAGTGATGTTATACTTAAATAACGGAAATATTATGAATGCTAGTCAACGGAAACTAGGAATTTAAATAACGAAAGATATTATTAAAAAAAAAAGATAGTGTTAAAAATAAATTTAACGGAAAAACGCGGGATGTTACATTACCTACACCTTAAAAGAAATTTCGTCCCGAAATTTAGTTGGAAGTAGTAGTTGTTGGTTCTTTCTAGAGATGTTGTGTTGCCGATTCTACGAATAAGTGAAGGTACGTCTTTGGGAATTTCAACGGACTTTGACGGTCGGGATTTTACGTTGGTTTAAAGTTTGGCTTCACGATTTATAGTTTCAACCGGTCCTCTTAGGAAGTGAAGTTTATCGTTGATAGTAAGTTCATCGAAGAGGATAACAAGTTCTTGTTTCACGAGACACGCCCTTAAGTTTGATACACAGAATGTAGGATGAACGGAATTTGTTTGAGTCAGAAGTTTGAAGCGGTAAGCAACGGGCACAACACGCCCCAAGATTTAAAAAAAAAGGACTAAAAATGTCGCGGGTTTAGCTTTCTACGTTTCCGAACGGACTACACCTTTTCAAGGTGCGACTTTTAACGTTACGCGGTTTCCCACATGGAATTCGAAAGGTTTACGTCTAACATTGGCATAGCTCCTTTGGCGACTACGAGCCGTCTCGAGCCTTTCTCGGATTGGAACGATTTTATCGGTTACTCCATGAATGAGACTAGGTTCGGTGACTTGATTATCATTTACTTGGTTCTACAAATGGAGAATGACGTTTCCGGTCATATAAGATTTCAAAAGGTGTGACGTTAAGACTTGAATGATAACCATCGTTGTAAGAGAATTTGGTTAAAGGCAAAAACTTTTCTCAAGTAAATTTGAAGTTGATAACACAACTCGTATTATGGTTTCCAAGGTTTGAATCATGTGTTTGCTTGGTCCGTCGGTTTGTGGATGATACGCGGTACTCATGTTTAAACGTGGTCCCGAGGCTTTTTGTAAGGCACTCCGAAATCTAGAAGTGAAATGAGAATCTCGATCCGAAACGAGGTACATTTCTTTAAGGTATATTTGAAAGAGTTCGTTAGGACGTAAAAACGTTTGTTGGAACAAGTTTCTGTTTCTCAAGAATTTCGCGCCGCGGAAGATTTATCGGTTTCTAAAAACGTTCGTTAGGACTATTCACCCTCGTGGCGAATGCTAGTATAGTGAGAAGAGTCTCTCTCTCCATTGAAAATTTAGATAGAAGGTTTCTTTATACGAAAGTACGAGTGTAATGCGGAAGAAGTTTCCGCCTCGATATGAGCATAACAAGCATATTGTAGTTCGTCGATAAAACTGTAAGAAAACGAGATAGTATACACGTGTAACATATGTTTGGAGTCGAAAGAATTTGTCATTCATTCGGAAGCATAAATATGGTTCGACAATAATCGAAGGTGTGTCCTTGGTATGGTTGTTATCAATATTCTCGGAGTTTTCGGATACCTAACAAGAAAGATGAAGTCATGTACATGGCACATGGTGGTGATTAGGTTGATCGAGTCCAACCACCATCACGTGTCATTAGAACTTTGGTATGACTTACCATAATATAACCACATTGATCGAGTGTCGTTATATTACGCTAACTCATACCTCCATCCCCACATCACTCCATAGATTCAGGTTCGTGTAATCGTGAAGTTTTAAAATGAACAAAGCATAGCGACATCACCAACGTGACTCGTATTTAATCGCAAGAATTTGTGCAACTCTGAAGAAGCGTTCCCCGAGGGAAGTGTATAAATGATGGTTCACGTCAATGCAGTTTAAGTCAAACGATAATGTATTTCGGTGCGAGAAGTTTAACGAATCATGATAACGAATAGTACACAACCGTAGTGTTAATTATTGATGACGATACTCACCTGGAGTAGTGATGGTAGTAACACGATATGGTAGATAGTAAGGAACACCGGTGTGACACCGATAGTAAGTTGAAATGATGGCGAATAACAATCTGGGAGACAGAGTTCCCGAACAAGTGTGACTAATGAAGTCGTCGTCATTCTTACGTGTATGAATCTTGAATTTACGTGTGTTACTAGAAAGTGGCAGAGTACGGATTCGTATGATGAAAACTTGGTACCATTAAGAGGTTCACCTAAGAATGATTCAAATATAATGCACAAGTAGTCAAGTAAGTGCTATCTATAGCAAATGCAAGTCAGAATGCAATGATTAACTATCCGGTTGTAGTCTAGATTCACTAATGCTTCCTAACGACTCTGTCAGACACACTAATGCATATCCTAGTTCCCTACAACCAATGCTCTGATACCATCTGTAGCGACAGATGGGGTAGAAACCCACCCAGTGCCTTTCCAGCTAACCGCTTGGTGACTACTGAGTGTACCTCAGACACTGATTTTACGGCCCGCATTTCTGCCAAACTGCCAACCCTCAAATTCCAAGGGATCGCAAGGGGTAAGAGCCAATGCTTCGTCACAGGTAACACTGTGAGAACCCCCTCTACGATTAACCCGCCAAAAAGCATAGTCCGTATGAGTGCCCGGCCTGACAGTCAGCGCGCGTGACTACCTTTACGGCTAAGGTTAAACCAGCTCCGATACCATCTGTAGCGACCCGACCAAATCGTCATTGACGGCGCCGACTACTTAGGTCCTGTTACGTGGTCGTAGTCCCTATATGAGACTCGTTTGACCAAAATTATGTCGCGTTCATTTGAAACGTATCATGCTTGCAAGGTTTAGTTTACAAAACCGTTCGACGACAAGTTTAAGTTTACAAGAGTATAAAGTATAAATGAAATAACTTAAGACATAATTAGTTGAAAAATCACGGTTTGCTATAAATAGCGAAAGTATGTAGACAAAAGTTTGAATCCAAAGGTGCTATCACTAGCGTATGTATGTATGTATGCTTGACTCCAAGCAAGTAATCAAAGTGTGCGGAAGCATGTATCAAGTAGCCAAGTATGAACCTGAGAAACATATAGAAAACTGTCAACGAAAAACGTTGGTGAAATCATAGGTGTTTTAGTAAGCGTTGTATTTGAACCACAAGATTTAATATAAGATGATTATCAAAATCATTTGCATTCCAAAGTTGTTGTTTGTATCCCGGGCACCCAATTATCAAACTTAACTGTTTTGCACTCTTTGCGTAGTGTTAGAACATACACTAGACTCGAAAATATATTTCATCCGCTAACGGTAGCGAACCGTCCGAATGAGGCTCGTCAAGCCCATGTGATCACATAATATAAGTTCACGTTTACACCCTGCAAGTGTAACTAATGATAATTGAATTGAGGCTTTTTGTTCAAACCCGTACGTGGAATGTTCGTTTTCGTACTTGTGTTCAAAGTGTAAAAGCATAATACGTATATGTTTCTCATCCCAAAGTTTAAAGCATAAAAGTTGTTTGAAAGATGGGACTATGATCTCACCTCGAGTGCACGAGTATAAAAGTACTTCACAAAGTAAACGTGTGCATGATAGTTGCTTAGCCTTGACCTAAACAAGTAAGTTGTATCAATTAACCGGTTACGACACAAGGTCGGGCGAAATGTGTTCAATTAGTCCTATGGCTCGTTACGACTCGATTAAATATAGCATGTGAATCACGTTGTCAAGTTTCGTGCAAGAATCAAGTATAAAAGAAGATTAGAACGATTGCATAAACGTTTGGTTAAGTTTGACAAAAAGTCAAACTTTGGTCGGTCAAGGTCAACAAAAAGTCAACACGTTCGGGTCGGGTCCCGAACTATTTTTCTGAGATTTTTATTCATATATAAGCATGTTAGGACAAGTTACATGTGAATCGGAGGTACATAGCGTGCCAAACATTTTTCATATTTTGACCATGTAGGTCAGAACCTGGACACGCCTTAGGTCGCGCCGCGACCCAAGACTGCCGCGCCGCGGCATTTAACGTGTGCTGGTACCTGGTCAGTCTCAAATGTCCAAGTCTCAAATCAAAACTCTTTCAAGCATAAATCACAAACCGCTAACACTTAGAACTCGTATCTTATATCGTTGGAAAGCTCTTTTGACAAGGAATACAACTAACTACTTTTCACCAAGCAAAAACATCAATTACAATAACCGAAATCTCGTCAAGTGATCAATAAAGGTTTATTTTCAAAGTTTCAAGTCCATCAAATGCATTTTAAGTTTCGGGAATCCAATTCACACATATGATATGCCGTTTTGAAGGTAATGAAACGTGCATTACAACTAAACACTTATTAATAACATTTCATGGCATTGGAAACATCAAAAGCTCGTTTTAAGTTTATCAAACCATAACCAAAATCCACAAAAATCAATATGCATGTTTTTGAAGTTTTCTTAATCAACCTACGCATCAAAACGAAGCTAGTGATACTAGTAACACAATTAAAACATGAACTTTAACAATTTAACAACATTAACTCATCTAAAATCAAAGATTAAGCAAACCCATTTCAAATGTTCAAACTAGTTACCCAAAACAACAAATCAAGCAAACAAATCATATATTCATGTTATACACGAACCATAGACACTAACTAACACCATTTCAAGTTAAAAACACGAATTTAGAGAAATATAGAGTTTTTAGAAAGTTACCCAAACGAGATGAAATTGGTACCAAAATGTAGAGGATGAAGAGAGGATCACGAATATGTAATTTGTTTTGATGTTTGCCTCTTGATCCGGATTTAGATGATGATTTTGTGAGTTGGTTGTTTAAGTTCCAAAAATGGAAGTATGAAGAGAGAAAGAGGAGAAAGAGATGAGAAGGTGGGTGGAGATGAATGGGTGGATGAGGTGGGTTGACTAGTTGGCCTAGTCAACTAGTTTGCCCACTTGGCAACCTCGGTCCCTCAAGTTTCAAAGCGGGTGCGTGAATTCGCCAAACGAATATTTTAAAAACGCTCGAGTAAACGAGTGATGTTATACTTAAATAACGGAAATATTATGAATGCTAGTCAACGGAAACTAGGAATTTAAATAACGAAAGATATTATTAAAAAAAAAGATAGTGTTAAAAATAAATTTAACGGAAAAACGCGGGATGTTACAGGTTATGCTCGGAAGTGCATTTTAGTCGAATTTGCACTTATAGTGTTTTGGGCATAAGCTAGAGTGTTTAGCTTATTTGTTTGTGAATTATCTAGGTGATTCACATTTGGACGATTAGGAGCTCAAGCGGGAGTTGCCTTTCTTTTAATCGAGGTGAATGGAATATTTATACATGTATGTATGTAGCTTATCTACTCGTGTGCGATGTGGATCTTCGGTGCCACATCGTGAGTATTATGTTAGTATGTGTCACAAGACGATGACTTATTTGTTGGTATGATGGGATGAGAACTACAATTCGGTAGTGTCTCGATAGGTGATTCACAAGTCGGTGACACCTAATGGTGATTCACAAGTCGGTGACACCATATGTTAGGAAGTGATTTACAAGACGGTGACACTTCATAGTGTTTCACAAGTCGGTGACACTTAGTGGTGAAATGTCCCGTTCATATTGATTATAAACGTTTCATATTAATTGATTTCTTTGCGAGGTTTTTGACCTCTATATGGGACGTTTTTCAAAAATTGCATTCGATTTTTAAAACAAACCATAACCTTTAAAATATTACGACGATTATCACATAATGATAATCTAAAATATAGCGTTTTCACACGACCATTACATAATGGTTTACAATCATATTACACAACAATATATGTGTTCGAATGCAGTTTTTAAACAATATTATACAAGCATGCTGACTCCAACTCTTGTCCATAAATTAGCATGCAACAGCAGAAGCTCTTAATAATCACCTGAGAATAAACATGCTTTAAACGTCAACAAAAATGTTGGTGAGTTATAGGTTTAACCTATATATCAAATTGTAATAATAGACCACAAGATTTCATCTTTCAATAACATGCAATCTGCATAAAAATCATTCATATCGTTGAACACCTGGTAACCGATATTAACAAAATGCATCTAGAATATCCCCATATATAAATATCGAAGTACTAAAGCAGTTTAAATTCTCTGACTGGGGCGTGTCAAAGCCCATAGATCTATCTTTAGGATTCGCGTCAATTGGTGGCAATTATAATAAACACCAATTCTTAGGTTACCAAGTTCAACAAGGGCGATATTCGGTATAATGATTCAACATAGAATGTAGTTTCACTTACTTGTGTCTATTTTGTAAATCATTTTCAAAACTGCATGTATTCTCATCCCAAAAATATTAGATAGTAAAAATGGGACTATAACTCACTTTCACAGATTTTTCCTTCGCCGGGAAAATAAGACTTGGCCACGGGTCGATTAACGAACCTATAACGAATATATACATATATATCAAAGTATGATTGAAATATATTCACAACATTTTTTATTACGTTTTAACGATTTAAGTTTGTTAAGTTAGCAGTCCAACGTTAGTAATCTACAACTAGTTGTCCACAGTTAGATGTACAGAAATAAATCAATATAAATTGTCTCGAATCAATCCACAACCCAGTGTATACAAGTCTCGGGCTAGATCACAACTCAAAGTATATATATTATTTTGGAATCAACCTCAACCCTGTATAGCTAACTCAAGCATTACTGCATATAGAGTGTCTATGGTTGTTCTCAAATAATATATATAGATGGGTCGATATGATATGTCAAAACATTGTATACATGTCTATGGTATCTCAAGATTACATAATATATGTTAGAATACATGTATGATACAATATAAGTTAGTTAAGTTATGATTTGTATAGATTTGTTACAAATTTCACGTAGCTACAACAAGCAAAATTATCCAATCTTGTTTTACCCATAACTTCTTCGTTTTAAATCCGTTTTGAGTGATTCAAGTTGCTATGGTTTCATAATAAACTGAAATTTATGAAACTAAACAGAAAAAGTATAAGTTTATAGTCAGAAATACAGGTTACAAGTCAATATTGTAAGAGGTAGTCATTTTCAGTCGAAAGAACGACGTCTTGATGACCATTTTGAAAAACATACGTCCAGTTTGAGTTTAACCATGATTTTTGGATATAGTTTCATGTTAATAATAAAAATAATTTTTCCAGAAGAACAACTTTTAAATCAAAGTTTATCATAGTTTTTAATTATCAAACCCAAAACAGCCTGCAGTTTTACTATGACGGCGTATGTCCGGTTTTACGGTGTTCATCGTGTTTTCAGGTTTAAATCATTAAGTTTTCATATCATATAGATATATAACATATGTTTAGTTGATTTTAAAAGTAAAGTTAAAAGGACTAACTTTATTTGAGAACAAGTTTAGAATTAACTAAACTATGTTCTAGTGATTACAAGTTTAAATCATCGAATAAGATAGTTATGTATATATGAATCGAATGATGTTATGAACATCATTACTACCTCAGGTTTAGTAGGTAAACCTACTATATGTGATAAGCAATGATCTAGCTTCAACGATCTTGGATGGCTTGAAAGTTCTTGAAGTAGAATCATGACACGAAAACAAGTTCAAGTAAGATTTTTACTCGAATTAAGATAGTTTATAGTTATAGAAATTGAATCAAAGTTTGAATGTGAGTATTACCTTGAATAAGAAAGATAACCTACTGTAAATAACAAAGGTTTCTTAATCTTAGATGATTACTTGGAATGGATTTGAAAGCTTGGAAGTAGACTTGCAAACTTGAAAGTATTCTTGATTTTATGAAACTAGAACTTATAGAATTTATGAAGAACACTTAGAACTTGAAGATTGAACTTGAGAGAGATTAATTAGATGAAGAAAATTGAAGAATGAAAGTGTTTGTATGTGTTTTTGGTCGTTGGTATATGGATTAGATATAAAGGATGTGTAAGTTTGTTTTCTTGTAAATAATTCATGAATGATTTATAATACTTTTGTAATATTGTGAGATATTTCATGCTAGTTGCCAAATGATGGTTCCCACATGTTTGATGACTCATTAAGGGCTGCTAAGAGCTGATCATTGAATGTATATACCAATAGTATATACAATTAGAAGCTGGGTATTGTACGAGTACGAGTATCGAACGAATACGAGTAGAATTCTTGATGAAAATGTATGAGAATGCAATTGTAACCAATTTTGTTAAGTACAAGTATTTTGATATGTGTCTTGTGGTCTTCCAAAAGTACATTAATACATCTTAATACACTACATATATATACATTTTAACTGAGTCGTTAAGTCATCGTTAGTCGTTACATGTAAGTGTTGTTTTGAAACCTTTAAGTTAACGATCTCCTTTAATGTTGTTAACTCATTGTTTATTATATCTAATGAGATGTTAAATTATTACATTATTATGATATTATGATGTATGAATATATCTTAATATGATTTATATACATTAAAATGTCGTTACAACGATAATCGTTACATATATGTCTCGTTTCGAAATTCTTAAGTTAGTAGTCTTGTTTTACATATGTAGTTCATTGTTAACATACTTAATGATATATATAATTATCATTTTATCATGTTAAATATAGTGTAACAATATCTTAATATGATACATATGTATTTAGTAAGACGTTGTTATAACGATAATCGTTATATATATCGTTTCGAGTTTCTTAACTTAGTAGTCTCATTTTTATGTATATAACTCATTGTTAATATACCTAATGAGATACTTACTTATCATAATATCATGTTAACTATATATATATATCCATATATATATATATATATATATATATATATATATATATATATATATATATATATATATATATATATATATATATATATATATATATATATGTATATATATATATATGTATATATATATATATATATATATATATATATATATGTATATATATATATATCATCATATAGTTTTTACAAGTTTTAACGTTCGTGAATCGCCGGTCAATTTGGGTGGTCAATTGTCTACATGAAACCTATTTCAATTAATCAAGTCTTAACAAGTTTGATTGCTTAACATGTTGGAAACATTCAATCATGCAAATATAGTTTTCATTTAATATATATAATCATGGAAAAGTTCGGGTCACTACAGTACCTACCCGTTAAATAAATTTCGTCCCGAAATTTTTAAGCAATTTGAGGTGTTGACGCATCTTCTGGAAATAGGTGCGGGTATTTCAGCTTCATTTGATCTTCACATTCCCAGGTGAACTCGGGTCCTCTACGAGCATTCCATCGAACCTTAACGATTGATATTTTATTTTGCTTAAGTCTTTTAACCTCACGATCCATTATTTCAATAGGTTCTTCGATGAATTGAAGTTTTTCATTGATTTGGATTTCGTCTAACGGAATAGTGAGATCTTCTTTAGCAAAACATTTCTTCAGATTCGAGACATGAAAAGTATTATGTACCCCGGCGAGTTGTTGAGGTAAGTCAAGTCGGTAAGCTACTGGTCCGACACGATCTATAATCTTGAATGGTCCAATGTACCTTAGATTCAGTTTCCCCCGTTTTCCAAATCGAACAACGCCTTTCCAAGGTGAAACCTTAAGCATGACCATCTCTCAAATTTTAAATTCTATATCTTTTCTCTTAATGTCCACGTAGCTCTTTTGCCTACTTTGAGCGGTTTTCAACCGTTGTTGAATTTGAATGATTTTCTCGGTAGTTTCTTGGATTATCTTCGGACCCGTAATTTGTCTATCTCCGACTTCACTCCAACAAATCGGAGACCTGCACTTTCTACCATAAAGTGCTTCAAACGGCGCCATCTCAATACTTGAATGGTAACTGTTGTTGTAGAAAAATTCTGCTAACGGTAGATGTCGATCTCAACTGTTTCTAAAATCAATAACACATGCTCGTAGCATGTCTTCAAGGGTCTGTATCATCCTTTCACTTTTCCCACCAGTTTGTGGATGATAGGCAGTACTCATGTCTAGGTGAGTTCCCAATGCTTGCTGTAATGTCTGCCAGAATCTTGAAACAAATCTGCCATCCCTATCAGAGATAATAGAGACTGGTATTCCATGTCTGGAGACAACTTCCTTCAAGTATAAACGTACCAATTTTTCCATTTTATCATCTTCTCTTATTGGCAGAAAGTGTGCTGACTTGGTGAGACGATCGACTATTACCCAAATAGTATCATAATCACTTGCAGTCCTTGGCAATTTAGTAATGAAATCCATGGTAATGTTTTCCCATTTCCATTCTAGGGTTTTGGGTTGTTGAAGTAGACCTGATGGTTTCTGATGTTTAGCTTTGACCTTAGAACACGTCAAACATTCTCCTACGTATCTAGCAATATCGGCTTTCATACCCGGCCACCAAAAGTGTTTCTTGAGATCTTTGTACATCTTTCCCGCTCCGGGATGTATTGAGTATCTGGTTTTATGTGCTTCCTTAAGTACCATTTCTCTCACATCTCCAAACTTTGGTACCCAAATTCTTTCAGCCCTATACCGCGTTCCATATTCCTAAATATTTAGATGTTTCTCCGATCCTTTGGGTATTTCATTCCTCAACTTTCCTTCTTTTAAAACTCCCTATTGTGCCTCCTTTATTTGAGTAGTAAGGTTAGTACGAATAACTATATTCATAGCTTTTACCCGAATAGGTTCTCTGTCCTTTCTACTCAGAGCGTCGGCTACCACATTCGCCTTCCCCGGGTGGTAACGAATCTCCAAATCGTAATCATTCAACAGTTCGACCCACCTACACTGCCTCATGTTCAGTTGTTTCTGATCAAATATGTTTTGGAGACTTTTTTGGTTGGTATATATAATACTTTTGACCCCATATAAGTAGTGTCTCCAAGTTTTTAATGCAAAAACAACCGCGCCTAATTCCAAATCATGTGTCGTATAATTCTGCTCATGAATCTTCAATTTTCTAGACACATAAGCAATTACCTTCATTCGTTGCATTAATACACAACTGAGGCCTTGCTTTGAGGCGTCACAATATATCACAAAATCATCGTTCCTTTCAGGCAATGACAATATAGGTGCCGTAGTTAACTTTTTCTTCAACAATTGAAAGCTTTCTCCTGCTTATCCTTCCATTCAAATTTCTTCCTTTTATGCGTTAATACAGTCAAGGGTTTTGCTATTTTTGAAAAATCTTGGATGAACCTTCTGTAGTAACCAGCCAGTCTTAAAAATTGGCGTATATGCTTAGGAGTTTTCGGGGTTTCCCACTTTTCAACAGTTTCAATCTTTGCCGGATCTACCTGAATACCTTCTTTGTTCACTATGTGATCGAGGAATTGAACTTCTTCCAACCAAAATGCACACTTTGAAAATTTTGCGTACAGTTGTTCCTTCCTCAATAATTCTAGCACTTTTCTCAAATGTTCTTCGTGCTCTTGATCATTCTTTGAGTAAATGAGTATGTCATCGATGAAAACAATGACAAACTTGTCATGATATGGCCCACACACTCGGTTCATGAGGTCCATGAATACAGCTGGTGCGTTAGTCAATCCAAACGGCATAAACATAAACTCGTAATGACCGTAAAATGTTCTGAAGGCAGTCTTTGGAATATCATCCTCTTTCACTCGCATTTGATGATACCCGGAACATAAATCGATCTTCGAATAAAACGACGAGCCTTGTAGTTGATCAAATAAATCGTCGATTCTAGGTAGTGGATAACGGTTCTTGATAGTAAGTTTGTTCAACTCTCGGTAGTTGATACACAATCTGAATGTACCATCCTTCTTTTTGACAAACAAAATAGGAGCTCCCCACGGTGATGTGCTTGGTCGAATGAAACCACATTCTAACAGTTCTTGTAGTTGACTTTGTAATTTCTTCATTTCTCTGGGTGCGAGTCTTTAAGGAGCACGAGCTATTGGTGCAGCTCTTGGTACAAGATCTATTTGGAATTCAATGGATCGATGTGGGGGTAGTCCCGGTAATTCTTTCGAAAATACGTCAAGAAATTCTTTTGTGACGGGAACATCACTGATGTTCTTTTCTTCAGGTTTGACTTCTTCGATGTGTGCTAGAATGACATAGCAACCTTTTCTTATTAGTTTTTGCACCTTCAAACTACTAATAAGATTTAACTTCGAGTTGTTCTTTTCTCCGTACACCATTAAAGGTTTTCCTTTTTCGCGCATAATGCGAATCGCATTTTTGTAACAAACGACCTCTGCTCTCACCTTTTTCAACCAGTCCATGCTAATTATTACGTCAAAACTCCCTAACTCGACTGGTATTAAGTCAATCTTAAAAGTTTTGTCAACCAGTTTAATTTCTCTATCCCGACATACTTTATCTGCAGTAATTAGTTTACCGTTTGCTAATTCGAGTAAAAATTTATTATCCAAAGGCATTAATGGACAATTTAATTTGGCACAAAAATCTCTACTCATATAGCTTCTATCTGCACCCGAATCAAATAAAACATAAGCAGATTTATCGTTAATAAGAAACGTACCTGTAACAAGCTCCGGGTCTTCCTTCGCTTCTGCTGAATTAATGTTGAAGACTCATCCACGGCCTTGCCCATTATTATTCCCTTGATTAGGGCACGCTTTACTGAAATGGCCCAGCGTTCCGCATCCGTAACAAATAATGGAATTATTTGTTCTGTTATTTTTATATGCCTTTGGTCCATAGACATCACACTTCGTTACACTATGTCCGGTTCTATTACACTTGGTACACACTACTACACAGAAATTATATGGATGATACCCTCCACACCTTAGACATTTATTGTTCTGGTTGTTGTTTCCATTGTTGTTATTGATTTGGTTGTTGTTGCAATTGTTATTGTTGTTAGGACGGTTGTTGTTGTTGTTGTTGTTGTTGTTGTTGTTGTTGTTGTTATTGTTGTTGTTGTTGTTGTTGTTATTGTTGTTGCTGTTGTTATTGTTGTTGTTGGGATAATTGTTGTTGCGTTTGTTTTTGCAAAAAATGGGGCTATTGTAGTTGTGATTGCTGTGTTGGTTGTTGAAGCGATAGTTACTGTTGTTTTGTTGGTGACTCTTGTCACTGTTTTCTTCCCACTTCCTCTTGACTTATTTCGTGTTGGCTTCTTCGGCCGCCTGCTCTTTAATTCTTCCCTCAATCTGATTTATGAGTTTATGAGCCATTCGACTTGCCTTTTGTATGGAGGCATGCTCGTGTGAACTCACATATTCTTGAATCCTTTCTGGTAACCCTTTTACAAATGCGTCGATTTTCTCTTCTTCATCTTCGAACGCTCCCAGACACAATAGGCACAACTCTGTGAATCGTCGTTCATACGTGGTAATATCAAATCCTTGTGTTTGTAACCCTTTAAGCTCTACCTTGAGCTTATTGACCTCATTTCTGGGACGATACTGCTCATTCATCAAGTGCTTGAATGCTGACCACGGTAGTGTGTAAGCAGCATCTTGTCCCACCTGCTCGAGGTAGGTGTTCCACCATGTTAATGCAGTACCCGTGAAGGTATGTGTAGCGTACTTTACTTTGTATTATTCAGCACATTTACTTATGGCAAACACCGATTCAACTTTCTCGGTCCACCGTTTCAATCCGATTGGTCCTTCGGTTCCATCAAATTCCAAAGGTTTACAGGCAGTGAATTCTTTGTAGGAGCATCCTACACGATTTCTTGTGGAATTAGTTCCACTGCTAGATCCGGAGTTATTGTTGTTATTTTGCATTTCGGCCTGCACTGCGGCTATGTTCGCAGCAAGAAAGGTACGGAATTCTTCTTCGCTCATATTCATGGTGTGTCGAGTAGTTGGTGTCATTTCCTTCAAAAATAGCCAAAAGAATTAAGTTAATCATATAGAATATTAAGAGTAGTTAATAGTATTTCGTAGCATAATATGAACTTATTTATAAAAGCTTTTTCTTCATATTAGCATTTTATAAGTTTTAATTCGGGTACTACCTACCCATTAAGTTCATACTTAGTAGCTAATATACCATTCAACTACTACAATTCTATATGAAAAACTGATCATAATATTTCGCGTTCAAACTTTTATACAATTTTTACAAACTTACAATACCGCTATTATACATATAGCATGAAATATAGTACACAATAACTTTGATACAAGGTAGTTGTGAAGACAGTTCTAGTTAATACGCAAGTTGTTCAGCAAAGGCAATAAAGACACGTAATTCATAAGTCCAGAAACAAGTCATGCATTCGGGTTTTACTAGTATTATTTCCCATCCTTGGTCTTGTGGAAAATAACTGTTGTGACCATTGGCTAGGCAACATATTGTAACGTAGTGAAAAGGACGGGGGTTACGTAATGCCCAACAGCCCTGTAACAATCTAAAAACCTTGTTACTCACCCCAACTACCGAATCCATCACTTGTGGGAATGTTTTATTTAGTAGTTGCTATCCTATGTTCTTTTTCTCAATTTGGTGAGAAGCGAACATTGCTAACCCGTAGACATAATATGCTTCTTTATTTTGCATGTTTGAAGCTCTTTCTAAAGAACGAAGTCCTATGTTGGGATAGGTAGATTCAAAATAGGCTCTCAACCTGTAGCATAAAATTGCATCTGGGTTTCCCGCATTCAATGCTTTAAAGAAAACACGGCGTAACTTATGGTCTCCCCAATGTGATATACCCCATCTATCAAAGAAAAGCCTTTTATTTACTAAGGCATTCTTAGAACGTCTTTCAAATGTTCGGCAAACTAATTTCGCCGTAAATAATTGTGCCAATGAATTCTGACTGACTCTAGACAAAATTTCATCAATCATATCCCCTGGTAGGTCTTCTAAAATTTTTGGTTGTCTATCCTTAATGTCCATTGTGTGTTTTATACTGTAAAATAGACAAGGATTAGATTTGTAAAAGATAATTAACAAACAATACAAGCAATTTTTACATATAACATAAAAATACAAGCACGCTACAATACATATATTACACAACATGATTACAACTCTTTATTCTGACTCACTCGTTTCTTCCTCCTCAGACTTGGTTCGTTTTGCTAACTTCCTAGGGATATATGGTGCTCCTCTAATGCGAGCAGTCGTTTTCATAAATGGTTTAGAAAAACCTGGTGGCTTAGATGTTCCCGGGTTATAGTGAAAGTTTAAGAAATACGGGTGTTTACGGTACACCCCATCAGGGTATTTCATGTTAACGTAAAGTTCATTGGGGTTGGAATTAGGTTTCTCTATTTTGATGCCTTTTCCCTTATTATTTTCTTTTGCTTTTTCAAATTGGGTCGAGGTAATTTCTATAACATCGTTGGAATCCTCATCGGGATCCGATTCATCAGAAAATTGGTAATTTTCCCAATATTTTGCTTCCTCGGCGGAAACACCATTGACCATTTTTAACTTTGGTCCATTGGTTGAAGACTTTCTTTTATTTAACCGTTTTTCTGTAGTTATTAATATTTCTTCCTCCAGAACCTCTTCTTCTTCCGGTTCCTCTTCTTCCGGTTCCTCCTCTTCCGGTTCCTCCTCTTCCAGTTCCTCCTCTTCCGGTTCTTCCTCGGGAATTTGTGAATCTTCCCAAAATATATTTGACTCTTCATTATTATTAGGTGAGTCGATGGGATTTGTACTAGAGGTAGAAATCTATCACACAATATCAAACACGTTAAGAGATTAATATATCACATAATATTTACATGTTAATAATATATAGTTTCCAACAAAAAGTGTTAAGAAATCGTTTTTTAAAGAAAACACGGTCGAAGTCTAGACTCACTAATGCATCCTAACAAACTCGGTAAGACACACTAATGCAATTTTCTGGTTCTCTAAGACCAATGCTCGGAAACCAACTGAAATGTCCCGTTCATATTGATTATAAACGTTTCATATTAATTGATTTCTTTGCGAGGTTTTTGACCTCTATATGATACGTTTTTCAATGACTGCATTCGATTTCTAAAACAAACCATAACCTTTAAAATATTACGACGATTATCAAATAATGATAATATAAAATATAGCGTTTTCACACGACCTTTACATAATGGTTTACAATCATATTACACAACAATATATGTCTTCGAATGCAGTTTTTAAACAATATTATACAAGCATGCTGACTCCAACTCTTGTCCATAAATTAGCATGCAACAACGGAAGCTCTTAATAATCACCTGAGAATAAACATGCTTTAAACGCCAACAAAAATGTTGGTGAGTTATAGGTTTAACCTATATATCAAATTGTAATAATAGACCACAAGATTTCATCTTTCAATAACATGCAATCTGCATAAAAATCATTCATATGGTTGAATACCTGGTAACCGACATTAACAAAATGCATATAGAATATCCCCATATATAAATATCGAAGTACTAAAGCAGTTCAAATTCTCTGACTGGGGAGTGTCAAAGCCCATAGATCTATCTTTAGGATTCGCGTCAATTGGTGGCAATTTTAATAAACACCAATTCTTAGGTTACCAAGTTCAACAAGGGCGATATCCAGTATAACGATTCAACATTGAATGTAGTTCCAATTACTTGTGTCTATTTTGTAAATCATTTTCAAAAATGCATTTATTCTCATCCCAAAAATATTATATAGTAAAAATGGGACTATAACTCACTTTCACAGATTTTTCATTCGTCAGGAAAATAAGACTTGGCCACGGGTCGATTCACGAACCTATAACGAATATATAGATATATATCAAAGTATGATCGAAATATATTCACAACATTTTTTATTATGTTTTAACGATTTAAGTTTGTTAAGTTAGCAGTCCAACGTTAGTAATCTACAACTAGTTATCCACAGTTAGATGTACAGAAATAGATCAATATAAATTATCTCGAATCAATCCATGACCCAGTGTATACAAGTCTCAGGCTAGATCACAACTCAAAGTATATATATTATTTTGGAATCAACCTCAACCCTGTATAGCGAACTCAAGCATTACTGCATATAGAGTGTCTATGGTTGTTCCCAAATAATATATATAGATGGGTCGATATGATATGTCAAAACATTATATACGTGTCAATAGTATCCCAAGAATACATAATATATGTTAGAATACATGTATGATACAATATAAGTTATTTAAGTTATGATTTGTATAGATTTGTTACAAATTTCACGTAGCTACAACAAGCAAAATTATCCAATCTTGTTTTACCCATAACTTCTTCGTTTTAAATCCGTTTTAAGTGATTCAAGTTGCTATGGTTTCATAATGAACTGAAATTTATGAAACTAAACAGAAAAAGTATAAGTTTATTGTCGAAAATACAGGTTACAAGTCAATATTGTAAGAGGTAGTCATTTCAGTCGAAAGAACGACGTCTTGATGACCATTTTGAAAAACATACTTTCACTTTGAGTTTAACCATGATTTTTGGATATAGTTTCATGTTAATAATAAAAATCATTTTCCCAGAAGAACAACTTTTAAATCAAAGTTTATCATAGTTTTTAATTATCAAACCCAAAATAGCCCGCGGTTTTACTATGACGGCGTATGTCCGGTTTTACGGTGTTCATCGTGTTTCCAGGTTTTAAATCATTAAGTTAGCATATCATATAGATATAAAACATATGTTTAGTTGATTTTAAAAGTCAAGTTAGAAGGATTAACTTTATTTGCGAACAAGTTTAGAATTAACTAAACTATGTTCTAGTGATTACAAGTTTAAATCATCGAATAAGATAGTTATGTATATATGAATCGATTGAGGTTATGAACATCATTACTACCTCAAGTTTAGTAGGTAAACCTACTGGAAGTGATAAGAAATGATCTAGCTTCAAAGGATCTTGGATGGCTTGAAAGTTCTTGAAGTAGAATCATGACACGAAAACAAGTTCAAGTAAGATTTTTACTCGAATTAAGATAGTTTATAGTTATAGAAATTGAATCAAAGTTTGAATGTGAGTATTACCTTGAATAAGAAACATAACCTACTATAAATAACAAAGGTATCTTGATCTTAGATGATTACTTGGAATGGATTTGAAAGCTTGGAAGTAGACTTGCAAACTTGAAAGTATTCTTGATTTTATGAAACTAGAACTTATAGAATTTATGAAGAACACTTAGAACTTGAGAGAGGTTAATTAGATGAAGAAAATTGAAGAATGAAACTGTTTGTATGTGTTTTTGTTCGTTGGTATATGAATTAGATATAAAGGATGTGTAAGTTTGTTTTCTTGTAAATAATTCATGAATGATTTATAATACTTTTGTAATTTTGTGAGATATTTCATGCTAGTTGCCAAATGGTGATTCCCACATGTTTGATGACTCATTAAGGGCTGCTAAGAGTTAATCATTGAATGTATATACCAATAGTATATACAATTAGAAGCTGGCTATTGTACGAGTACGAGTATCGAACGAATACGAGTAGAATTCTTGATGAAAATGTATGAGAATGCAATTGTAATCAATTTTGTTAAGTACAAGTATTTTGATACGTGTCTTGAAGTCTTCCAAAAGTATATTAATACATCTTAATACACTACATATATATACATTTTAACTGAGTCATTAAGTCATCGTTAGTCGTTACATGTAAGTGTTGTTTTGAAACCTTTAAGTTAACGATCTCCTTTAATGTTGTTAAATCATTGTTTATTATATCTAATGAGATGTTAAATTATTACATTATCTTGATATTATGATGTATGGATATATCTTAATATGATTTATATACATTAAAATGTCGTTACAACAATAATCGTTACATATATGTCTCGTTTCGAAATTCTTAAGTTAGTAGTCTTGTTTTACATAAGTAGTTCATTGTTAACATACTTAATGATATATATAATTATCATTTTATCATGTTAAATATAGTGTAACAATATCTTAATATGATACATATGTATTTAGTAAGACGTTGTTATAACGATAATCGTTATATATATCGTTTCGAGTTTTTTAACTTAGTAGTCTCATTTTTATGTATATAACTCATTATTAATATACCTAATGAGATACTTACTTATCATATTATCATATTAACTATATATATATATATATATATATATATATATATATATATATATATATATATATATATATATATATATATATATATATATATATATCCATATATATATCATCATATAGTTTTTACAAGTTTTAACGTTCGTGAATCGCCGGTCAATTTTGGTGGTCAATTGTCTACATGAAACATATTTCAATTAATCAAGTCTTAACAAGTTTGATTGCTTAACATGTTGGAAACATTCAATCATGCAAATATAGTTTTCATTTAATATATAATCATGGAAAAGTTCGGGTCACTACAAGTGGTGCTTCACAAGTCGGTGACACCACATGGCGTTCGCAAGTCGGTGACCCATAGGTATTGGTGGTTAGTTCACAAGTCGGTGACACCCTTTGGTGATTCACAAGTCGGTGACACCTTATGATGATTCACAAGCCGGTGACATCACACGAGTGTGACTCGACGTTATTGGTCGACTACAAGGCGGTAGTACTATAGCGAGAATGGTTGGTATGTCTATGCATTGTATTGGCTTAGTATATTATTATGTTGAGTTATATACTAACGCTGTTGATAGTTATATGTGGTATTGCTAGATTGCTTATACGCTCGTATATGTGTTATGTGTTGGGGTATGCGTGTAGGTAAACTATATATGTATGTGTATAAATGTTTTACTCACTAAGCATTAGCTTACCCTCTCGTTGTTTACATTTTTAGGTTCGGAAGCGGATTACAAACTATAGTTCACCAACATATACTTTCCATACAGATTTAAACTGCTGATTAAAGCACTGAAATCTCGTGGTCTACATTACTTTACTGATTACAAACTATAGTTCACCAACATTCGTGTTGACTTTTAAGCGTGTATTTCTCAGGTGCTTAGACGATGTTGGTTCCGCTGTTAGACTTGCTGTCTTGGTGTTATAGACTTGCTGTTATGGACCTGATGTGTTAGATTTCCGCTGCATTACTAGGAGATGTCTCAATTATGAAACTTTTCTCTTGCATTCACAACTTATGTTATTTAAATAATGACTTTATAACGACCTTTGTGTCACGTTATCTTTTGTAAATGCTATCTTTTTATGAATGAAAAACTGGTTTTCAAACAGCATGTAGTGTTTGACCGTGTAAAGATCCTGTTGTTCACGAATCTTACACAATGGTTTTGTACGGGGCATCACATTTGGTATCAGAGCATTGGTTGTAGGGATTTAGGTTACATTAATGAGTCTAGACCAGACCGAGTAGGATTCACTAATAGGACTAATCTACAACTTGCTTGTTAACCTGTTTCTGCGAAACTGCTGCATGCTACTACTTACTCTTACTACTATGAGAACTTACTGTATGCTGCTACTTATGCTTGTTACTGTATGCTACTACCTGCTTTTGCATGTTACTTCTGTTTAGAACTGTTTTCATTACCATGTCATGTACTGCTAAGACGTTGTAGTGCCTGATTACGTGCTTGCTATATGTCTTACTGACATGGAAAAAGTTATTTTTCCTTGTTCAGATGTCAGACATGCCGCCCATGACCTTTGACTTCGAGAGTGACTCAGATACGACTGTTGCCTCGCCTACGATTGTTGCTGATTCACCGCTACCCTCCCGTGACTCTGACGATTCTTCATCCGGAGATAGTGGACACGCACTTGACCTGATGTACGTCTCAGACGGAGACGAGGATCCTGAGGAGATTCCAGCACCACCAGCCCTAGACTCCCAGAGCCACAGCACCATTCCGGTGATACTGTGATTCCTGGGGGAAATGGAGACGGTCCTTTCCGTAACGAGCATGGATATTGGGCTACACGCACCGCTGATGGATGTGTTGTACCAATTCCACCAGGCAGATATCGACCTATGACCACCGGCCAGGCACATCCACCCTCAGATGATTCAGATGATTCATCATCCGATGACACCAGCGAGGAGGAGCCCGATTAGGTTTCCGAGGAGGACCCTGAGGAGGAGCCCGTGCAGCTACCCTCTACCCCGCCGAAGAAGCAGTATCATTTCTATGGTACTGTTATTCCAGGGGTTAACGGAGGTAAGCAGTTCATGAATGCACGCGGATTGTTGGTTAGAGTCACCACCCGCAAGCGGGTTGTGCCCTATCCCGCTGATCCATTTGTGCGTAAGACCGCCCGCACTGTACCATCTATTTCCAGTGCTACGTCTGCATTATCTGGACCATCTGCACCACCGGCGTCACCTGCACCATCTGCACCACCTGCCCCACCAGCATCCCCCGTCGTCGAGGAACTGACGAGGGAAGTGCTTACCCTCCGTGCTCGGGTAACTGAGCTCGAGGATCAGATGTCCCACCTGATGGACATCATTTACCCTCCATCACCGTAGGGCTATTGTATTAGATTTCATTATATAATCTCGTTAGTAGTTTCATGTTGTACTCAAGTATTGTACGAACCTTATGAAGATGTATGCAACTTTCTTATTAATGAATGGAACTTAATGTTGGTTAATTATTATACAGTATTCTATTTAAGTTATTACCTGAAGGTTTTCGTGCTATCTGCAACTAGCTTGCCATGCTTAGTTAACGTGTATTGTGATGTTTCCCAATTGATTACCTTATGCTATAGCATTATGAATTATTGAATGCGGAATTTTGACTTACGTCGAAACTTTTGTTTGGAAGATCCATGGCAAATGGAAGAGGTTCGTGAGAAATCCCCACCGCAGCTCAGCTCGAGGAGATGATAGCTACTCGAGTAGCTGCGGCTATGGCGAATGCCAACCCTGCTCCAGCTCCACCGGCCAACCCAGCTGTTCAGAATGGGTGTACTTTCAAGGAGTTCCAGAGTTGCAAGCCCCACAATTTCAGTAGTACTGAAGGACCAGTTGGGCTGACGAGATGGTTAGAGAAGTTGGAATCTGTATTCCTTGTGAGTAACTGCTCCGAAGTGAACAAAACTAAGTACGCCTCCTGTACGTTGTCGGATGGCGCTTTAACCTGGTGGAACACACTTGCCCAGGCTAAGGGAATTGACGAGGCTTATGCTACATCATAGGAGGAGTTTAAGAGTGCTATGATCGAGGAGTTTTGCCCCTGAACCGAAATTCTGAAGATGGAAGCGGAGTTTTGGGAACTGAAAGTTGTAGGGACTGATCTTGATGGCTATAACCGAAGGTACTTGGAGTTAGCTTTGATGTGCCCCACAATGGTTACTATGGAGTACAAGCGGATGGAGAGGTATTTGTGGGGACTTCCCAAGACCATTCAGGGAAATGTTACCTCTTCAAAACTGGCAGATGTCCTGGAAGCTATGAGAATGGCGCACACCCTGATGAATCAAATTACCCGCCATGAGCCAGAGAAGGCGAAATTAGAATCGGGAGCTAGTAATGGGAAACTTAAGTGGGACGGAAGCAAGGAAAAAGGTTTTGACCAGAACCCAGCTAAGAGGTATGAGAATTTCAAGGGAAACAACGACTGGAAGAATCCTAACCCGAACCCTAGCTCGAACCCTAACTACAAAGGTAGCCTTCCGCAGTGCAAGAGATGTTATAAGCATCATACTGGGTACTGCAACGTGATTTGTGAAAAGTGCAAGAGGACTGGACATATCGGCAAGGATTGTAAGATTACCACCCCAGCTATGAGGACAAACCCGAATGGCCCAAGGAAGTATTTTGAATGCGGCCAGCAGGGCCACTTCAAGAATGAATGTCCGAACAAGAAGAAGGATGGCAGGCCATCACGTAGAAGAGTCTTCAACATGAATGCCAGAGATGCCCGTGAGGATCCTGACTTGGTCACAGGTACATTCACTATCAATAACCTATTAGCTTCTGTTCTGTTTGATACCGGTGCCGATAGGAGTTATGTATATAGACACTTTTGCTCTAAGATAGATTGGTCATTAGTGCCTTTGGACGAGAGTATGCTTGTTGAAGTGGCCAATGGAAAACTTGAGAAGGTTGACAAAATTGGCCGAGGAGGTATTATAAACTTAGCTGGTGTAGATTTCCAGATTGAATTGATACCCATTAAATTGGGAAGCTTTGATGTAATAATCGGTATGGATTGGTTGTCCAAAGTGAAAGCAGAAGTTATCTGTGGTGAGAAGATTCTTCGCATACCTCGCGAAGATGGTGAGCCACTGATTGTTTACGGAGAGAGATGTAGTCTGAAGCTAAACCTTATTAGTTGCATGAAGGCATAAAAGGTTATGAAGAAGGGGCGTTTTGTTATTTTAGCGCATGTGAAGAAGCTAGAGACTGAGGAGAAGTGTGTTGATGATGTGCGAATTGAAAACGAATTTCCCGACATCTTTCCAGAGGAGTTGCCTGGATTACCGCCGCCGAGATCAGTTGAGTTTCAAATCGATCTAGTGTCAGGAGCTGCACCTGTAGCTCGTGCACCTTCCGAACTGCAAGAGTTACAGAGTCAGCTGCAGGAATTGCTAGACCGTGGGTTTATCCTACCGATTTCATCGCCTTGGGGCGCACCTGTTTTGTTCGTGAAGAATAAGGACGGATCTTTTCGCATGTTTATCGATTATTGTGAGCTAAACAAGTTGACGATCAAGAATCGGTATCCATTTCCTAGAATTGACGATCTTTTCGACCAGCTGCAAGGATCCAACGTTTACTCCAAGATTGATTTACGATCAGGATATCACCAGTTGAGGGTGAAGGAGAGCGATGTGATGAAGACTGTGTTCTAAACTCGTTATAGTCATTATGAGTTTCTCTTGATGCCATTCGGTTTAACCAACGCACCTGCCATGTTTATGGATCTCATGAATCGCGTATGCAAGCCATACCTGGATAAGTTCGTTATCGTCTTCATAGATGATATCCTCATCTATTCCAAAAGAGAAGAAGAACATGAGCAGCATCTTCGACTCATGCTAGAACTCTTGAAACAAGAGCAACTTTATGCCAAATTCTCTAAGTGCGAATTTTGATTGAAGGAAGTTCAATTTCTCGGTATATCGTGAGCGATCAAGGTATCAAAGTCGATCCCGCGAAGATCGAAGCTATCAGCAAGTGGGAAACCCCCACTACTCCGACTCATATCTGCCAATTCTTAGGCCTCGCCGGTTATTACCGAAGGTTCATTGAAGGTTTCTCTTTGATTGCGCGTATTTTGACTGTGTTAACTCATAAAGGGAAGAAATTCGTTGGGCAACAGAGCAAGAGTCGGTATTCCAAACCCTGAAGCAGAAGTTAACCTCTGCACCTATTTTATCCCTTCCCGAAGGCAGTGATGACTTCGTTGTGTATTGCGATGCCTCCCGACAAGGTTTTGGGTGTGTATTGATGCAATGGAAGAAGGTTATTGCTTATGCCTCCCAACAACTGAAGATTCACGAGCAAAGTTACACTACTCACGATCTTGAACTTGGAGCCGTTGTCTTTGCACTCAAACTATGGAGACACTATCTGTATGGAACCAAGAGTACTATCTTCACCGATCACAAAAGCCTCCAACACATCTTTGATCAGAAGCAACTGAATATGAGACAGCGTCGATGCATTGAGATGTTGAACGACTATGATTGTGAACTTCGTTACCACCCTGGAAAGGCAAATGTTGTAGCCGATGCCTTGAGCCGAAAGGAGAGAACGGTACCTCTTCGTGTCCGTGCATTGAACATCACCATTCAGACGAATCTTAATAACCAAATTTGAGTAGCTCAAGATGAGGCTCTCAAGAAGGAGAATATTTCTCATGAGCACTTGAACATTCTCGTTTCTCGATTTGAGGTCAAGGAGACTGGACTCCGATACTTTGCCGGAAGAATTTGGGTACCTAGTTATGGAGATTTACGAAGCCTTATTCTAGACGAAGCTCATAAGTTAAGGTATTCTATTCATCCAGGAGCTGGTAAGATGTACCACGGCCTCAAGGTTCAATATTGGTGGCCAAACCTTAAAAAGGATGTTGCGACTTACGTCAAAAAGTGTTTAACTTATTCTAAGATCAAAGCCGAACATCAGAAGCCATCTGGATTATTGCAATAACCCGAAATCCCGCAATGGAAGTGGGAACGAATAACAATGGACTTCATCACGAAGCCACCGAAGACGGTAGGCGGCTATGATACCATCCGGGTTATCGTTGACCGTCTTACCAAATCTGCAAACTTCCTAGCCATGAAGGAAACTGATACGATGGAGAGACTGGCGCAATTATACATAAAGGAAGTTGTATCTCGACACGGTGTACCCTTATCGATTATTTCAGACCGAAATACCCGTTTTGCTTCTAAATTTTGGCGTTCCTTGTAAGAAGCCTTGGGAACACGTCTCGACATGAGTACCGCATATCACCTGCAGACCGACGGACAAAGTGAACGCACGATTCAAACTTTAGAGGACATGCTGCGTGCTTGTGTTATAGATTTCGAAAAAGTTTGGGAGAGACATTTGCCTTTAGACGAATTCTCTTATAACAACAGCTATCATGCAAGCATTAAGGCCGCACCTTTTGAAGCATTGTATGGCCGTAAATGTTGTTCTCCTATCTGTTGGGCCGAAGTAGGTGAAAAACAACTCACTGGTCCCGAACTCATCCATGAAACAACCGAGAAGATTGTCCAAATTCAAGCGAGGCTCAAGACGACCCGTGATCGCCAAAAGAGTTATGCCGACCTTAAACGCGGGGATCGCGAATTTCAAATCGGCGACTGCGTTATGTTGAAAGTCGCACCTTGGAAAGGTGTAATCCATTTCGAAAAGCGTGAGAAGTTGAATTCGCAATATATTGGTCCTTTTGAAGTTTTGGAGCGTGCTGGACCCTTTGCTTACCGTTTGGACCTTCCGACTCAGTTGAGCGCAGTTCACCACTTTTCACGTGTCGAATATGAAGAAATATCTTGCTAAACCAGAACTTGTCATACCACTTGAAGAGCTTACGATTGATGACAAACTCCACTTCGTGGAAGAACCTGTCGAAATTATGGACCGTGAGGTCAAGACCTTGAAATGCAACCAGATTCCGATCGTCCGAGTACGATGGAATGCAAAACGAGGACCTGAGTTTACTTGGGAACGAGAGGATCAGATGAAACAGAAATATCCTCACCTCTTCACAACTCTACCATCTACCTCATCTTAAAATTTCGGGACAAAATTTTCATTAACAGGTGGGTAATGTAACGACCCGACTTTTTCAACTTGCTTTTGTGCTTTGTGCTTTCTGCGAAACTGCGTATTTGTGCGTACTGAGCTATATTATACTCTAGGAACTTCCTACATGTTGATTACTTTCGTTTATATATTAAAACGTGCCTTTGAGTACGTAGGTTACTTAACTTGAACCCCGGAAGCCTTTATGACCGTTAGTGTCACTTGACGTTTAGAACGAACTGCGTACTGTGTACACGTTTAACTTTTGTCGTAATCGGAATATTACGACTACGAAATACTAATTGTTATTTTATAATAACAATTACTTGGGTTTTTGGATGCTTAATTACGCTTAGTAATTTACTAGAGCACACTAGTTAGTCTTGTTGGACTTTCTACATTGTTGGACTTTAGCCCACCCTACACTAGCTAGTGGACTATTTAATTAGCCCAATTATAATAAGTTAGTGACCCATATTAATGAAAGACAAATGCCCATTTATTATAGGGAATATACTAGCATTTTTGTTAAGCATTATCCTTAATGTTGCATGGGATCCTAACATAAGCACCAACTTTAGACAACCATTAACCAAAAAGCAAAAAGTTGTCCCCCCTTGTCTCCCCCCAATCCCACGGCCACCACACCCCTCCCACCTCCTCACCACCTATAAATATAAGCCTTATTTCACCAATTCTACACTTGATCTCATTTGCAATTTACACACACTTACTCTCTAATTCTCTCTCTAGTCTTTCTCACTCTAAAAGTTGACATCATCATCATCATTTTATGGATCTAGCTTTTAGCTTTTGATCTTGTTATATCTTGTAAATTCAAACTTGGGTTTGAATCCTTCAAGAACATGAAAGATTCAAGCTTTCTAGCTTGGAATCTTCATTTACTTGTTAGATCTAGTTTGTAATTTCTTTGTTTTGTTATAAAGATCAAAACTTGTGTTTATGATCTTCATGTATCTTAAAGATTCAAGCTTTATGCTTCAAGATCTTCAAGAACACTAAATATCCAAGCTTTTTAGCTTAGGCTTTCATTATTATGTTAAAGATCTTAGCTTTTTAGCTTATCTTTTTAGCTTATGGTCTCATTACTTTCATTATTTTGTTTAAGATCTTAGCTTTCTAGCTTATGGTCTCATTAATCTTGTAAAGATCCAAGCTTTCTAGCTTAGGGTTTTCTTAATACTTGAGATGTAAGTTATTATTGTAGATCTCACTTACTTGGAACCATTTTGTGTTTGTTGTGATGATAAAGATCAAGTCTTCATCATCACATGTGATGGAGATGCATAAACTTGTGTAAAAAGGACAAAGGTTGAAGCTTTATTGGATTTATGCAATAAAGAGGCAATCTTGATGTTCAAAACTTGTAGAATGATAGATTTTACTCTTAGTTGTGTGTTGGTGGTTGAAATTTGGTCAAAGTGATGCTAAAACATCAAAGAGTTGTACACTTGAAGCTTCCAAGCATCAAGGATGAGAACCGTGATGAGCATCAAGCACCAAGAACCTCACTGGAGCACTTGTTTGCTGTTTTTTGGGGCCTGATCAGACTCCTGGGATTCTGGAAAATTGATTTTCAGATAGTTCGTTTCGATTAGATGACTTTTCATTTAGGCCTCGACTTAATCCGATATACGGTTTAGGATTTATAGCCTTCCGAAAGTCACTACGCATTTGTAACGTTGTGCTGAAATTTCTGACCTACTCGCACTTAAACCGTCGCCATGGTCAAACGAAGATGTGTTAGGTTCTGAAAACTGCTCAGCGGTTATAGGACTCACATACGGAGACATAGCCACTGCCTACGCATCTTTTTGATTTGTATAGAGGTCGTAACAGCTGTCCGAAGTCAGCCTTTTGTTTCGATCTCTATTCTTGTTGAACTTACCTTAGTGTTGATGAATGGTGATGATAATGATGATGTTGATGATGACACTTAAACTTAATTTATGCAATTTTAAACCTTTTGGGACAACATACAGACCTAGTGACCTTTGACTTAGGTTGATGACCTTTCGGACCGACTTACTACTTGCATACTTTGCATATCGACTTTACCGCATTTATCACTGTGAGTTATAGCTTCCTTTTTTACTTATACTATTTTTGGGACTGAGAATACATGCGTTTTTATGTTTTACATACTAGACACGAGTACTTAAACTTTACATATGTGTGGGTTATATAACGGCATAAACTTTCCCCTTAGCAAGGTAACGTTTAATCATTGGTTTTTGAACCGGTGAACGCGAATATTAGATATGGATCCATAGGGTTTGACATCCCCACTCGGGCTAGTCGCGCTAGTATTTAACGGGTGTTTGATACTTCAAGGACATACGCACTCTCCAAGTGTACTTTTAGGGGGTATTATTATTACGTTAAGTTAGTTACCGGGTGCCCACGGATAAGCATATACTTTCCATACTGATTTAAACTGCTGATTGAAGCACTGAAATCTCGTGGTCTACATTACTTTACTGATTACAAACTATAGCTCACCAACATTCGTATTGACTTTTAAGCGTGTATTTCTCAGGTGCTTAGACGATGTTGGTTCCGCTGTTAGACTTGATGTCTTGGTGTTATAGAGTTGCTGTTATGGACCTGCTATGTTAGATTTCCGCTGCATTACTTAGAGATGTCTCAATTATGAAACTTTTCTCTTGCATTCACAACTTATGTTATTTGAATAATGACTTTGTAATGACCTTTGTGTCACGTTATCTTTTGTAAACGCTATCTTTTTATTAATGTAAAACTGGTTTTCAAACAGCATGTAGTGTTTGACCGTGTAAAGATCCTGTTGTTGACGAATCGTACACGATGGTTTTGTACGGGACGTCACACCAAAGCTATGGGTCAATGAAATGTACACTAACACGGGGAGTAAGGTTGATGTTCTGTATGCTCACTGCCTTCCCAACTCCCAAAATGTGTCGGTAGGAAAATGGGACAATCCAATGCTGTCATCTCCGGGTTCACGGGCTCTACTGAAGAACCCATAGGAAGGCTCAAGGCAACGGTAGGCACCCAGCCCTACCTCCGTAGTGAGATCATTGATTTCTATGTCGTCAAATCCGTGACCACCACGAATTTGATATTGGGAAGAAGGTTCTTCAGGAAGTTTGGTGCAATAGCCTCCACTGCTCGCGGTTTGCTTAAGTTTCCAACCCGGCAAGGCGTGACAACAGTCAAATCTACCTGACACTCCTTCCCGAGGGAAGTGAATACTCAAGTTACGCGAAACACTGAAATAAGGAAGACACCACACATTCTGGAAGAAAAACGTGTGTCAGTCCTTGAAAGGCTAACTTACTTCTCTCCACTGACACACTCCACTAGAAAGAGCCCGATCAATACTTACAAGATTGGGCAGAGGAGCACCGGCTGGCACCACGAGCCAGAATGGAGGGAACAATGTTATCAATACCTATGAAACAAGTGAACACCGTAATTCGGCACTAAAATGTTCCAGTCCAGAAAGTTGCGAGAGCTCCAACAGAGATGGAACACCGGCTAAGGAAAACAAAAGTGGCTAGATGTCACACTGAAATTTCGATGGATATCATGGTTGAAACTGGTCATTTCAAATCATGGTTATCTTGATATTTATGTCTTTTCTTTTTCAATAAAGAATCTATGTATGCCTTTCCTTTTTAGGAATGAATAAAAGAATTTTACCATTTACAATAACTTAGTCATTATGTCATTTACAACGATGTTCACATAATAATAACCGACTAGCGGCAGACGGATTCCGGCATCCACATAACTCTCATGCAAGTTATTTTGTACCCCTTAAGAGGTGATTGTATAGCCCTCATCGGTACAAGTTTATACTGATAAACTGTCAATGAGTAGATGGCATAAACACACGTGACTGCACGTGTACATGCAAAAACTAATACAAATGTAGTCTAGACCTACATATGAAGACACGAACTAGTTCGACTGAAGAAAATTCGTCACATAATACATGAACTAAAATTTCATTAATTATACAAAAGTTTCATTACAAGATATATCAAAATATGCAACAACGTGCAGTACAACATACTAAAATTTAAAATCTAACAACCGTTGCATGGTTGTAGCTTCGACAGCACAAAGATCCTCAAAACTGCCAAACCGGATCTCCGCCAACGCCTGCTGGGCAGCCTGGAGCTCCTGCACGGCACCCGGGTTCACCTTACTGGCAATTTCTGAATGCAAAGGGCCAACCCCTCCGGTATGATGCTCTTGCATCAACCGAACAGCGTGAGTAAAGTTGGCCATCCTAAAACTCTACAAATAAGCCTCAAAAGGCGCCTTCACAGTAGTGGAGTTAATGGCCTTCTTTAACACATAAGGTAGGGCATCCTACAACCGCTTACACTCAGCCAATGTTTCCTCCTTCACAAGGACGGCAGAGGATATCTCTTTATCCTTCTCCGCCACCACCCGGGCAAGCTCATCCTTGGCAGCTTTCAGCTGGCTCTCCAAGTCGCTGATAGCTTCCCAGGCCTTCGCCACCCGAGCCAACTCATCTTTGGCAGCCTTTAGCTGACTCTCCAAGTCAATCATTGCCTGCCAGGCCGATGCCGCCTGCTCATCACGGTCAAAACCATCCAGCAGAAAAATATTTAGCGCCATGATTGCCCGGGCACATACAACCTTGACATCATCCACAGGGAGGGCAGAAACCGCCCGGCAAAGGGTTGAGGAGGATCCCTTCTCCACGGCGCTCATGCAGCCAGGATAATTAATATCCAGCTGAGAGAAAGCACAGATGAGGTTATCACCCGCAGGGACATTGAAGTGAATGTCATCAAAAATTTCCAGGGTAAAATGATCACCCTCGCCACCACCCAGCTCTAGGGGCTCCGTCACGCTTGCCCCACCTCCAACAGAAGACTTGGCAGCAACTGCAAGAATCAAAAAAGTCAAGATAAATATCATAACAAAGAATAAGACTAGCTTGTCAGAGCAAGAAGATTACATTTGGCCTTCTTCGACCGTAGCTGAGGAAGCGTATGGATCCTCCTCTTAATAACTGCCTACTCCTCCGTCACAGTCGGAGCAGGGAGGACCAAATCAGCCCCATCGCCAGTATTTTGCTCTAAGTCTTATGGAGTAATATCAGGCTTACCAGCCAGATCCACAGCACATTCTCAAAGTTGATCTCCTCGAGATCACCAAACGCCATTTCACTAGCAAACTCCATCACTATTGCATAAAAATAAGACAAGGTTAGCATGCAAGAAACCTAACTAAAACGACATAACAATTGGCTAGGATCAGTCTCCACCTGCTCCATTGTAACGAATGACGGGTTTGGTGTTTGGATCTGGCCATTGGTGGCTAACCCTTTCCAACACAAGCATGGTCTCCGGGTATGGCCATTGGGGAAGCCTAAACTCCTGAATGGCTAATATACATGACTTCTCGGCAGCATTCAATCTTGGAACCCTGTTGGCTCCCTTCTTCACCTGGTTCGCCCACTCACGAAGGTGAATGAACCTATCTGGTAATCTTCTAGTACTGACAAAAAAGAATGACTCCCGCCATTCCTTTAAAGAGGAATCCGTATCACCAGTAAAATTGAAGAATCCTCTCCGCTTGATGGAAAACCAACCAACCTCGGATCTCGAAATGGTAAAATAGTATTGGAACATGCGAACAGTCAGAAGAATGTGGTAGTAGTTCAAATACATCTCCCACATCACCAACTTCTGGTACGCATGAGGGTGTATTTGGGCAGGAGCTACCCCATAATGCGTAAAACATTGATACATAAATTCGGAGTAGGGCAACCGGAAGTTGCCCACAATAATGGCTGCACCATATATGGTGACCATGTCGGGTAAAGGTTTATGTGCTCGATGGGTGGCATTAGGAACTCTCAAGATGTAATTAGTCAAAAATGGATACTTATCTACTAATTCATTGAGGTACGCATCACACACTCGACTCATTATCCTATCAATATTAACAGCAACCCTAGCAGAAGATTCAGCAACGTCTACAATAGTTGACGTGGAAGACTAATCTGCCATATATATATATAAGAAAAGGTAAAAGCTAAAAACTGATAGGAAAAAGTTAGGAGAAGAAAGAAAAAGAAAGGGTACCATTTTCGTGAAAAAACTATTGGGTTTTTGAGGAAGAAACAATGGAAGAAACGAAGGTTGTAAAAAGTGAGAGGATTGGAAAAAGGTGGCTATTCATAGGTTTCAAAGAAGTTGATCCAACGGTTCAGATCAACAGATGGAAAAAAAAGGTAATGATTAAAATTGCAAAGAGATGTCCCTCGAACGCAGTTCCAAAAAGTTGAAAAATTGAAAAAACACAAAAAGGGGTGTGTCTGTAGAAACTGTCTTTTCAAAACTGTCAGGCATTTAATGCACATCCAATCAGGAATGTGGGCTCGTTTTCAAGTTTAAGGTAACCGTTCCGGCTACCATCATCAAACTAGGGGGACTTTATGATACGCATAGTGATCCGTCTCAGAAAGGCACACTATTAACAAGCACGCTGGCTAGAATGTTCTCGGCATGAATCATCACGGGCAAGTAACATCTTCACGGCTCTACTTTAGTAGCCCGATCAGAAGGTTGCTTGCGTATGTGTCCGGGAAGAAGCGTACCGGGCAAAGGCTAGCCGGGACGCTACGTAAAGCTCATCCTACCTGGAAAAGTGCACAAGCTACCGGCACCAATTAGCAGGGTACAAAAGCATTAAAACGCCGGGCCATGTCATCGCATAAAAAGGCCCGCTGAACCATAGACGTCAGGCACCCGACAACCTTTATAAGAATATTCATAAACCGGCTACAATCTTGCCCGGTCATAACACTACCGTGAAGAAACACTTGGAATAAACATCAGACAAAACCTTCTTGACTAGACAACGCATTCATCCGTCACGACCTGGATGGATCTACCACACTCTCGGAACTAACACGTCTTCCAGGTTTAGATATCCTGGCCTGGCACAAGGACACCGTCCCGGAACAAGCACGTTGTCCCGGAACAGGCACTTCATCCCGAAATAAGTGCACTATCCCAGAACGAGTACTTGATCCTGGAACAAATATACAAATAAGCTGCACGCCACGTCAGCCCACGAATCTAGAAAAGTTTGTTAGGATCTGCTCTTTATTCCCATGAAAGGGACATGTGCCACGTCAATCCTTGGGATCATCAAAGTTTGTTACAACCATGAAAGAGACATGTGCCATGTCATCATCCCCTCACAACACCTATAAATACACGAAAAAGATCATTTATTCAACAACACTGGATGCATTAATGTTACTCCGCCCAAATTAATCACTGTAACATCTCTCCAGCTGATAATAAAATTCCGATAAAGATTCCGGTCATTATCGGAGTTAGTCCCCACTCTAAGATATTAACTTATTCAATTCTGATCAAATAAGGTTAATCCTGTCGATTTTTTGACGCCCTTGAAATCCAAATTTCAAATCCGAGTTCGCACAATCATTGGAGTTAAAACATTCGATCTATTCTTTTACACCAACTAAGCACTCAAACCCGAAATCTAATTAACAATTACGATTTTGGTTTGATCACGTAGCAACTAACGATATCATGGAATGGATTTAGCATGAAACATAGCATGGTAGCATGGTTAAGTTTGAGTACTTGTGTCTAAAGTGTAAAGTAGTTTAAAAGCAAACATGTGTCTCACCCCAAAGTTTGTATAATAATTACGAAATAGTAAAAAGAGGGGCTATGAAGTTCACCTTATAGAAGATGACGATTATTCCACGAAAGAAAATGAACGGAATTTAACGACCGGGATCTCAACCTAGAGATATTAGTTTGGTCATTAGTTTGTTCAATCCGAAAAGTATGAGTTCATTAGCAACTTATGAGTTGTTAAGTTATCAATCAAGTTTGTTGATGTGTGCAGCGGTGTATACGAAATAGTTATATTTTTACTACAAAATACTATTAAATACAATACAATTTTACACAAGATATTTATTTATTTATAGAATGGATATACCTAAACCTTGCTACAACACTTATAGGCAGTGTACCTAACCGTACAGTAGTGTAGTTTTTAGTAAGTCCGGTTCGTCCACAGGGAACTCGCCAAGTTTAACGCTATATTTTTAAAACTATATTTGTATAGATATAAATATAAATATAAGTAGTATTATTATTATAAAAGGGAGTTTTTACCGTTTAATGACCGGTTTGTCGATTTTAAAACTTAAGTCGCAGTTAAAACCTAATGTAAAATATTAAAAATAAATATAACTTAATTTTAAGCGTAAAGTAAATAACGATAATGAAATTGCGATAAATAGAAAATGCGATAAATAAAATGACGATAAATAAAATTGCGATAATTAAAAAGTACGATAATTAAAAGTGCATTTAAATAAAATGACAGTAAATAAAAGTGCGATAATTAAAAGTGCAATTAAATATGAAATAAAGGAATTATGCTTATCTAAACTTTCGTAATCATGATGTTTGACGTGTTGATTTTAGTTTATTACCATGGGTTAATTGTCCTTTGTCCTGGATTATTCAATATGTCCATCTGGTTTTTTTTCCATAACAGTCCATCAGTCATAAATATAAAGTGCGAGTGTCCTCGTCAAATTATCCTTATATTCGAAGTCAAATATTCCAACTAATTAGGGACTTAAACTATAATTACACCAAGTGTCCTTGTATATAATTCACCCCTGTTTTAATAAGTCCATTGACTATTAATCCATTCCCGTGTCCGGTTAAATGAACGATTATTAGTACTTATAAATATCCCGCCCATCATGTCCGATCGAGTGTATATGGTTATTTATAGGTACGTACAATTGTAAATCTTTATATTAAATTAACAAACTATCATTTAATTAAACAAATATAAAGCCCATTAATAGCCCATAGTCTAATTTCCACAAGTGTCGTTCTTTTGTCCAAACCCCAATTATGGTACAAAACCCAATTACCCAATTTTAATATTTTAGCCTAACATCATGATTACTTCGGCTTAAAAAAGCATAATAATAACTTAGCTACGAGACATTAATTTAAAAAGGTTGAACATAACTTACAATGATTAATAATAGCGTAGCGTTACACGGGCAGAATTTTGACTTACACACTTACAACATTCGCTAATATACCCTTATTATTATTAAAATTAAAATTAAAATTATAATATATATATATATATATATATATATATATATATATATATATATATATACGTGAGTTTGAGAGATAGAGAAAAAGGTGTGTTTACATTCGACTGAAACTACGAAATTTATAGCAATGTGGCCCACTTTTTGGGTCATGCGACCGCATGAAATTCCTTCTTCCTGGCCATGCGATCGCATGGCCAGCTGGGACAGCTCACCTTTGGTTGTTTTCTTCTTGCCGACGGTTTAATTAAATATATATAATATATAAATAATTTTAAGAATTATTTATATATTATATTATATTTATATGAATAGTTGACTTGTAATTTTTAGTCTGTTGCGTCGAGCGTTGAGAGTTGACTCTGGTCCCGGTTCCGGATTTTCGAACGTCCTTGCGTACAATTTAATATCTTATATTTTGCGTTTTGCGTCTTGTATTCTTGTAATTTTGAGACGTTTCTCATCAATAATTTGAACCACTTTGATTGTACTTTGTACTTTTTAGCTTTTTAGTCGTTTGCGTCTTCAAATCGTCGAATCTGTCTTTTGTCTTCACCTTTTATTATTTAAACGAATATCACTTGTAAATAGAACAATTGCAACTAAAAGCTTGTCTTTCTTGAGGGATAATGCTATGAAATATATGTTCGTTTTTAACATTATCAAATATTCCCACACTTGAGCGTTGCTTGTCCTCAAGCAATATAGTCTTGAAATAAAAATACTAGAATCACTTCTTTATTCTTCACACTTTGTACATCAGTGATTTCTATACGGCGGTATGAACAATGGTAGTAACGATGTGGTTTACAGTCCCACATGACTATAAAAATTTAGATCCTTTAGGAAATTGGATCTTTATGAAAACATTTGATCTTTTGAAAATTAAATCTAGCTTTTACCCAAGATAAGTTTTCCGGAATAACCCTTCACCAGTGTTTGCAAAATGTTTTTGTGGGTTTGGTAGGTTTCAGATTTGAAATTTTAGCTCAAAACTTATGGTTTTGTGTCACCCACTTGCTAACCTTGTATTGGGAAAGCAACACGTCCAGTTTACTTGCTCTGTATTTTACCTTTCGGTAAACTACCGTCTGGTTGTAAAGGAAAGCGTTGAACAAGCAACTGTTAAGGTAATGTCCCGTGACATGCTTTTAATTATGGTCTATAATGTGTCGGATGCAATTACTATCCTTTGTAGGAGCAATAGTAAAGCTCACCCAATAGTTTTTCGGTCTGGCACAAGGTCCTGTCTTTGACCATGCTATGCAACCACCGTTCTTACGGTTGACACCCGATTTGGTTCAGGTGACCTAATGAATTCCAAGTGAATTCCTAGGATTTTACGTTCAATGGTAATGAACGCATTAAAAATGGGTTTTCAGAAAACAAATCGGTTTGTAATTTTGATCAAAATATTTTCTCGTTCAAGCTCGAGTTTAGATATCATCGAATTCCATGAGTTTGTAATTCTCAATCTTTAAGGTCAATCTCAAGGATTGAGTAATATCAGTCTTAAAAGCTGATTTTTGATCTTTAAGGAGATTATCCTTTCTGGGGGTCTGATTCATTAGTCTTATCAAGCTAATTTGCACGACGCCCTCCTCATTTTACGAGACAGATCCTCTCATGGTTAGGATAAGTCTGACCACTTGGAGACCCTGTTTGATGCTGAGGTCCGTGGATTTCCAGCTGATTTTCGAGAAAACTTTTCAAGGTTTTTCGTAGACTCTACAACTGGTCTGGACGACAACTTCCTGACCTAAATCAAGAAGCGCATGTCTTTTTCGGAATACTTTACTTCCTTTTAATGATGGAATTGATTCATCGTGTAGATCCATCTTTCTTTCAAATATATTATAAGAAATTGGGTAAAACTGATAAAATTGTCCAAAACAAAAGTATCTTCAGTTATTTGTACAAAAATATGTGATATATATTTTAAATAACTTGGTAAATTTTCCCACACTTGGCTTTTATTTTCCTTTCTTTGCCTTTTTATTGTTCTCTATTCCATTTTAAATGAATTCTAACATTTGGGGTTGTTTCTCAATTTATGTCCTTTCTGAGGTAACAATAATTTCGGTATTAACACCTAGTTTTATCGTTCATAAATATGTATAAACATGATTTTGAATTCATTTATTTGAAAATTTTGAAAAATTTTACTAGAATTGGGTAGTCAGTATATAAGACTAGGGCTGTTCTTTATTATCAGAGAGCACTAGATTCTAATACAACTACTGCGTTACTAGTATTTTTAATGGTAACCAAGTGTATAAGTCAAAAATTTTAAAAATTCGAAAGAATTTAACCCCTTCCCACACTTAAGATCTTACAATGCCCTCATTTGCAAGAAATCAGTAATAATTTAAATTATTGAGGGTGATTAGCGTAGAAAAATGATTAAATTTTACCAAAGTTTCCAAACATATTGGCGTTTGTTTGCTGATTGATAAATGGTGCACATCATTTGTTCATTCCGTCTTGTTGTTACATCACATTTGTTTTTCGTTTTGTCGTCAAAATTAGTAGCTTTTGCTGAACTTAATGCCAGTCTTTGAAAATGCGCTGTTTTACCCTGTTGTGTACAATTGACAATATACATACATACAAATAACATGCATGGTAATTTGAAATGGGACTTAAAATCCCACTTTCAAATCAAATATGAAATATTAGTACAACATAATAAAAATATTAAACATTACAATAAAAGTATCACAATATTATATGTTTAAACATACATAAATAGAAATAATAAATAATAAAAAGATAAAAATCATAGAAATCACCAACGGGAACTATATCAATCTGGATAGGGGTTCCAGTTCATGTCATCGGTCGGGTTCCATGGTTGGTGATAGGTGTACTGGTAGGCCTAGATAGGGTCGTAGAGAGTAAATGGTGGTCTCATCTCGGGCTGGTGTGGAGGATAGTAAGCGGGTCGGGTCGGTACGTAGTGATCCTGAGGTGATAGCCGACTCATGATCTGACGCTGATGATAGTCCCATCTATCATGCTGTCGTTGCCTAGAATGCTCGTACTCATTTCGGGCTTACCACTGCTCTAACCGACTAAATCTATCCTCGTTTGTCATTTCTACCTCATCTATACGCTGGTAGACGTCAGTCATAGCCTCTCTAATGACATCCCTAATGTCATCCGCTTCCTCCATTTCCTCATCTGAACCTCTCTACCTGTGGATGACGACCAACATAGGGTACTGCCTGATTGCGTCTGCTCTTCAATACCTTAGCACCCTGATAGACCTTCAATCCTAAAGTATCATCCCATTCCCTACAAACCAAGAGTGGACCCCCTTGATCCCTATCTACACCCAAATACTCTCCAATGAGAGTAACAAAAATACCTCCTCCTATTATTCCCCCTTCCCGTATTCCTTCCACTATCTCAGACAAATAAAAACCAACACAGTAGGGGATATTAACAAAGCCTCTTGGGTCTCGAATACACTTAAGGTAAAATAAATCATGTAAGGTCATTTTCTCCTTGTTGTAACCTCTCTGTGTAATCGAGTTAGCCAGAAATCTATGAATTATACGAAGCTCAGCTCTGTTAATATGTAAGTAGGAGTGTGTTCCTGCCCGCCCAAAGACATTATAATCTGACATACGCCTCCAGACGGCGTTAGCATCAAAATTCCTATCTACCCTTTCACCATGATAAATTTAATTTGTACAATCGGGTAATAGTAATTCAGCGGGCGTATATATCTGTAAAGCTCTGGCCATATCCAGCATGGACATCCTGTACATCCTACAGCCAAGTATAAATCTAAGAAAACTTCTATCATCTAACCTATCTACATCCGTATTTAATGCAATAGTACTCATAATCTCAACGCACCATTCTTTATATACAGACCTACGAATGGTGAATAAACATTCCCAATCGGGAAAAGAAGAGCTGCCATACCTTTGGATCAGTAGCAGTCTAACACGGTTAGCTAGTTGGACCCTTTCCAAAGGCTCCCAATCGATTACCCTTGGCACTTCTACATTTTTCGGTACCAGTTTGAATTTGTTACTTTGGTATGTTGGGTAATCTTTCCAGCTTCAATCAAATCTTAGATTAGGATGTGTGACAACCCGGAAATTTCCGAGTTAATTTAAACAAAAACCTCTACATGACTTCATTTAACTTTGAACGAATTTCGACGATTCACGAACAAATAATTTTTAAAACTTGAAATATAATACGACTTAATTGTTATAACTAAAAATGTAAAACTTTATACGAAATAATATTATTACTTTTATTATTATTATTAGTATTAATATCAGTATTAGTTATATTATTATTTGCAATATATAATGAAATGTGATACATTTAAATTGTAATATTATTATCATTAATGTTATTATTATTATTTGTAATATTAACTAATATTAATAATTATTATTATCTTTATTATTATTATTATTATTATTAATACAATTATTACTATTATTATTAATATGATTATTATTAATATAATTATTAAATATTAATATTAAATAAATTTTAAAGGGATCGACACATACCTAAATTAGGATATCTAATTCCATTATTTTATAAAAGAAATTAGGTATATATATACATCTGCTTTTAATCGATCATATTTTTATTTATTTATTTTGTCTGCTTTATATTTTTATATAATCTGTTTGGAATGCATAGTCGACACCCACAATCCAATTCTGTATTATGGAGTTCCAGTCAAATGACATTATCATTAACATTTATATATATGGTGTTAGATTACTGCAAATGGAAATCAAAAACAGAAAAAGAAAACATAATAAAAGAGGTCGATATCACTGTTATTATCCAAAATTCCAAAACCTCAAATTCGTATTGTTTTTCAAAATCTTTAAATGCCATGTTGTTAGGAATCCTCTAAGTAAACTAACTGCAAAAGTTTAGCTTCCAATTCGTTTTATCGATTCTTAATTTTCAAGTCAAAGTTAGTTTTCAAAAAGTCAACGGATTTGTTCATCCTAAAATTCGAAGTCATATTGATGTTTACGGTTAAATTGATGATTCCAATGGATTCTAGGCAAGATTTAGAAACTTTTTCGTGTTGAAAACTTTGGCTAAAACGTTCTTTAAATCAAAAATCAAATTTTTATTTTTTTTAAACAGCGACCGCAGTAGCAGTTTTATAATTGTTTTTTTCTTTCTTCGTTTACTAATTTAATTAAAAAATCACGTGGGACGTTTCTGTTTCAAATAAAAGTTTAAATCGAACAAATATTAGCTGTTAGGATTTTGGTTCCCTGCTCGTTTGTTTCTGTGAAGAAGAAGAGAATAGAAAATAAATATTACGGGTTAAATAATAATAAATCTGAATTATAAATAAGAAACTGAAATGGATGGATGGTTTGGATGCGTGTCATGTTAGCGTGAGGTCTCGGGTTCGAATCCGGCTTGAGGCATTGTTTTTAGGAAAGCTTTTAAAGGTAGTTTATTATTATTATTATTATTATTATTATTATTATTATTATTATTATTATTATTATTATTATTATTATTACTATTAACATCATTAAAAGCATTATCATTAATATCATTAAAGTTATTATTAGTAATATCAATATGATTAAAATTATTATTATTATCATTATTTTTATTACTAGTATTAGTATTATTATTAATAACATGATTTTCAAAACTATTATTATCATAATTATTATCATTATTATCATTATCAATACTAGAATTATAATATCTATATGTTTATCATTATCATCATTATTAATATTATTATTATGATAACAACTAATATTTCTTACAAATACCATAACATTACCTATTATTATATTTTAATATTATATTTACATAATATTATACATATAAATATATTAATGAAAGACTTACATATACATATAAATATATCTACCGCTGCAAAACTCAACAAAACGTCTCATGTAGAGTCGTTCTCGTTTATACAACTGTGATTTGATATAATTAGACACAAATACCCCAGGCCCTATTTGGGGGTGTCACAGATTTGTAACAGAGCTGGTTTAACTGCGTCCAAAGCAATGACCAGTTAACGTTCCCAACATTCGGGTTCGGTTAATGGCAACAACTTTGGCTAAGTTAGTCGTAGAGGGGGTTCTCACAGTTTTACCTGTGACGAAGCATTGGCTCTTACTCCTTACGATCCTTTTATGGTTGGCCAAATAACAGCGGTGACGCGGGCTGTAAAATCAGAGTCTGAGGTACGCTCAGTGGTCACCCTATTCGTAGGAACGGCACTGTTTGGGAATAAATCCCCAATCTGTTGTGACAGATTGGTATCAGAGCAGGTTGTTGTAGAGAACCAGGATTGCATTTTATGTGTGCCTTATACAATTAGGTACCTTAGCAATGTAGGACTACAACTTTCCTTGACCATAGTGCCTTTAATTGTTGCCTTTAACTATTAAATGCTACACTATGCCTTAGAAACTATGCTTATTAAATTCTTTAATATTTCTTAGAATGCTGAGCCAATCCGAGAATTCTGTCTACTCTCCAATTATGCCACCATATTCAAATGCGACACCTGTTGATTCTGCTGACTCTGGCTCTAATCATTCACCGGTATATAAACCAACGAGTACTTCTGAATGGAAAGCTATTCAAAGCCTTCCTAACTACAATGGTGACTACTCAGGCTACGAGCCCGAAAAATATCCTATTGAGGAATCATCTAAAAACTTATCTCTAAAGAGAAAGCAAACCGAAACCGCCACTGCTGATGAAGCCGGCCCATCAAAAAGGGCTAGCTCACCATCTCGTGAAAACATCGCTCAGATAGAGGCGCGTCTAAATAACCTAGAGAAAGAAAACAAAATCTTGAAAGAGATCATCATAAAATCCTTCGAAACTCAAACCGAAAGGCTAGAAGAACTTGTAAAGTATAACACAGAAAAAGTGATGGGGAAGGTGATGAAAGTGAAGGACGATGAAGAACGCAATACCCGCTGGGGAAAACAATCTCTTGCCTATTTGAGAGAAGATGTTGACCTTAGATTTAAGATGGAGGAAGACCACATGAATAATCAACTTTCTATGAGGGACTACATGTACCATGTAATCAACAATGATGTTTTCAATCTTTATGATAACCTCGAGTATCTTTATGAGGAACAAAAGGAGAAGAACGAGAAAGTTGAAAAGTTTATGAAAAAGGTTGAGGACGAGAAAAAGAAATATGAAGACTACTTCAATCTTAATATTTCCTAGTTATTTTTTTTCCTATTTTCCATCTATGCAAAGGCTAGGCCTTAAACTATTTCTATCCCCGAATCGTGTAATAAGAAGGCTTGTTTAAAGCCTCGTTCTTAATAAAATAAAGTGTTTCGTTTATATCATATTCATCTTTATCCCACTTAAATTTTTTTCAAACTTATGACCTATCAGATTTATCAAACTTCTATACACCCTTATGTTATTGAAGATAATGGTTCATCCACAAGTTCCTGCTACTACTCCAAACACTCACGTATCTTATGCCTTTATGCATCGGTTTGCGAATCGGAAAATGTCACTGGGTTATCACAGTATACGAATTGAAATTCTTTAATCAATATCTGGTTACAAACTTATTATTTTTAATCTCAACACGTCATACCACCATTATTGCATAAATGGAGGACACATCATATCTTATCATACCTTATCATATCTATCCCAATAGACCTTGTCTACTACTTTTCCTAAATTTTCTCCGTAAATTATGGAAATCTTTTTGCTATAAATACGTATTCAAGGAGACGAATATATCATTCAGTATTCAATACCCATTTCATATCAAACCCTATTTCAAACACATATTATGAATTTCTCGAACTCCTCGAGCTCCAACGGCAGCGTAACCAGAACAAACGAACTAATCAGCCATCATCTATTCTGGATGAATTTGGGATGGGTTCGTAGCCGACTCAATCAATGGAGGCAAGAAGAAGGTGATCCCTTCCACCAACCGAATTCACCTCTTGGCGAACATCCTGAAGCACTTACCGGCGAACCAGTCTGAAACACCATTTTCTCTCTTCTTTCCAGGGTATCCCATCACGAATATATAATATTGAAGATTCTAGATCTTATTCACCCCCTTGTTCCAACTGCCAATCATCCTGGAATAATAGAAGAAGTCAACGAGCTTCGCGCTCGAGTAGTGGCTCTGGAAAATCTGGTGCAAAACCTACGAACACCAGCAGCAGCACCTGCAGCATGACCAGTACCACCAGTACCATCATCACCACCAACAACAACATCCGCATCCCACGCCTCAACATCACACTCGGTACCTCAGATATCAACATCATACGCCCCAAAGATACCAAGGAATATTAGCAATAAAGAGTTAAAATGTATTGACTCATTCTTCTTGAAGAATTATATATGTATACCTTATATATATATGATTTGGGACAATAATAAATCTTGTTGTACTAAGCAATTACGTGAGAATCTCAACTAGTATGTACTACTTGGTTAATTCATATCACTAATATGCTATGATGTACACCCTTCGTTAATGACTTAACAATTGTTAATCACTGCTTCAACACAATAAACTCCATTTCATAATAAATCAAGTGTAACGATGAATGTATTGATTCATAACTTCATTAGCGAAATATTTCGCGACAATTATGAAATCTCTAAGGTTTTGGAGATTATTTACTCTCGTTCCAAACCGCAAATCAGATGAGTTTAATATATATTAACTCATTAAATCTATGATTATATCTGAAGAATACATATATGAACGTATATCTTCATAAAGATTGTAAATTCTGTTGTACAAACTGTTAATTGTGAAAATATTTTAACGGGTAGGTAATACCCGAGAAATATTTACATCTCACATTAATACACTGTACATTCTTCAATTTCGATTCATAAATCATTAATTATACGCACTACCTTCACAATGATACACAATCATCTTTATACAAAATCAATTACACATTCTGAAATTAACATATCGGAATTCAAGTAAAGCTTTAGCAGGTGTTATCTTCCTAAAGATTACTACATTCATGAATTATATTCATTCGTATTCTGCAATGAATTATCACATCAAACCACCGAAATTATCATTCATCACTTTTAAAATCAATAACACCTATTCGTTAACCATTAGATCCGTTGACGATTACAATCAGCGTTTAATCATCTAAAAATAAAATTTCTTGAAACCATCTCGGATTGATAACCAATGATTCAGAAATGGTCGCATTAAATGCAGAGGAAACAAAAGAATTGTCCTCGTCATTGGATCTTAGAAATTCTAAGATATCATCGTATCCTTTGTTATAAATATCCTCTATATTTCTGAAGATATCTTCATAACGATTCTTGTCCGCAATTAATTATCTCTTTGCGATATCTTTATTACATCATAAAGGAAACTGTATTAGTTTTTATATTCTGTAAAATTCAAGCTTAAATGATGAATGATTTGAAGTAGTGTTGGGAATTGAAGCATGAGTTAGTATAATATAATGACGTCAGGCCAACGTGATTATATTACAGTAAGTCATGCTAAATTTTTAATGGAAGATGATGATTCATAGACTTTATAATCATCATTTGCCATGTTACACGACTCTTATATTTAAACTCTAAAACATATCAAGAAAATATTTTTCTTGATGATTCGGTCTTTTTCGGATATTCTGGTAATTTGACAAATCAAATCGTGCTATTTCCTTTCCTTTCTACTTTGTATATTATGATTATTCGAAACTTCATACCTACCAATTCTGGACCATTACTCGCTTTATTTAGAGTCGAGAGGAGAATAAAAAGGCAAAGAGCTTCGACATATAAGGGAAAATATAAAGCCCGATAACATCACCGAAATTACAAACCGTGTATATCAATGCGTATAGCAACATAAAGACACGGGAGAATTAAAAACACTATAACCCCAAGGTAATAGTAAAAGAAAATAAATTCCTCAGGTGGTAGTTGAAAAAGAAGAATGACAGAAACAATAGTCAGAAAAATATCCAGGATAAGAACTGGATGGAGCATTTTCACAATCTTTGGGAGTATGAATTGAGGAAGAAAGTATATAAGTGGTGAAGAAAATGAAACGAAAGAAGCTAATTTATAGCGAAATTCTAGACACAGCAATCAAGACAATCCACCGCATTTAATCAAAGATAATCTCAATTTCCTTAATTACCGGAGAATCAAATCTTATAAAGATTTCGAAGATTTCTTTAATCCCTTGAATTCCGGAAATCAACTTTAACTATGACAAAAAGTTAAGGCAAACAGATATTTCCTTATTTCAATCTTTTACGATAACTTTATTTATACTATTTCTATAATCAAATCGTTTTATCCATATTATTTCATGTCGATAAAACTCTAATTTTCAACTCATATTCACCATTCTTGTTATAAAGAATAGCGATCTCTATTAAATTTTATGACCGTGATTTTCATGAACTCCTTCCTATTTTGTCTACCCTAATATTATGGCATAAACGCTCAAGATTTAAATAGGCTCACTATTATTCATAACACATTTCATGTGTATTGAAATGCTTGTATAGCGTCATTATCTCTTTCTGAGAAAAACCTAATCAATGACACTCTTGTTAAATCCTTTAGATAACCTCCGCATTAATAATAAAATGCACTTCGTAAAATTTATGGATTCGTATGATTTAAACTCTTGAAACAAAACAATATTCTATTCGTTAGAATTCACGCAAGGTCCCGAGCATACCTTAGAATGTGAAGACCAAATAAAACGAAAATATCTTCACCTGTTTACAAACAACGCCAATGGATGGCAACAACTAAAATTTCGGGACGAAATTTCTATTAACAGGGGGATACTGTGACAACTAGGGATGGCAATGGATCTAAAAAAATCCGAAATCCGCAGGTACCCGCACCCGTGATGGGCGGATAAAATCAAAAATCTTTACTCGTGGGTGGGCGATGGATTTAATCATGTACCCGCTAGCGGGTCGCGGGCGGGTGATGGATGTATTACATCCGTCGCGGGTAAAATCCGATCCGCGGATCCGATACACCCTTTTGAAGAATTCGCGGATATACCCATTAAGTATCCGCGAATCCTTACATTATTGTAATATTCATTGACTTTAAAAAAATTTCAAACAATAACATAGAAATTTGGTGATCGATCACTATTAAATTCTATTAATTTGATGTGTGCAAGTAGTACTAGACTGCTAGTATAACGTATTTTGAGTAATTTAACTTATATTGGTGTAGCTTCTAATAGAACCGGGGTTGGCTAAGTCATTAAAATGTGTCAAGCTCGTGTTTTAGTCTCTTTTCTGCATTCTTCAATTTCCAGTATTAGCCTAAAAGTAATTTAAGGGCCTGTTTGTATGTAATGTGCATCATACGTTGTAATTATTGTTTATCTTTACAAAATTTATAGATTTTAAAAAAAAAATTAGATACGAATTGTAGTACTAATTTATGAAAAAGATCCGCGGGTAAATCCGTAGCCCGCGGATATCAGCGGGTACGGGCGATGGATCCAAAATTAAATCCGATAATGAAGATCCGCGGGTTGACGGGTTGACAAAAAATCCACGGGTACGGGCGATGGATCCAATATATCCGCATCCGCGACCCGCGGGTGCCATCCCTAGTGACAACCCGGAAATTTCCGAGTTAATTTAAACAAAAACCTCTACATGACTTCATTTAACTTTGAACGAATTCCGACGATTCACTAACAAATACTTTTTAAAACTTGAAATATAATACGACTTAATTGTTATAACTAAAAATGTAAAACTTTATACGAAATAATATTATTACTTTTATTATTATTATTAGTATTAATATCAGTATTAGTTATATTATTATTTGCAATATATAATGAAATGTGATACATTTAAATTGTAATATTATTATCATTAATGTTATTATTATTATTTGTATTATTAACTAATATTAATAATTTTTATTATCTTTATTATTATTATTATTATTATTAATACAATTATTACTATTATTATTAATATGATTATTATTAATATAATTATTAAATATTAATATAAAATAAATTTAAAAGGGATCGACACATACCTAAATTAGGATATCTGATTCCATTATTTTATAAAAGAAATTAGGTATATATACATCTGCTTTTAATCGATCATATTTTATTAATTTATTTTGTCTGCTTTATATTTTATATAATCTGTTTGGAATGCATAGTCGACACCCACAATCCAATTTTGTATTATGGAGTTCCAGTCAAATGACATTATCATTAACGTTTATATATATATGGTGTTAGATTACTGCAAATGGAAATCAAAAACAGAAAAAGAAAACATAATAAAAGAGGTCGATATCACTGTTATTATCCAAAATTCCAAAACCTCAAATTCGTATTGTTTTTCAAAATCTTTAAATGCCATGTTGTTAGGAATCCTCTAAGTAAACTAACTGCAAAAGTTTAGCTTCCAATTCGTTTTATCGATTCTTAATTTTCAAGTCAAAGTTAGTTTTCAAAAAGTCAACGGATTTGTTCATCCTAAAATTCGAAGTCATATTGATGTTTACGGTTAAATTGATGATTCCAATGGATTCTAGGCAAGATTTAGAAACTTTTTCGTGTTGAAAACTTTGGCTAAAACGTTCTTTAAATCAAAAATCAAATTTTTATTTTTTTTAAACAGCGACCGCAGTAGCAGTTTTATAATTGTTTTTTTCTTTCTTCGTTTACTAATTTAATTAAAAAATCACGTGGGACGTTTCTGTTTCAAATAAAAGTTTAAATCGAACAAATATTAGCTGTTAGGATTTTGGTTCCCTGCTCGTTTGTTTCTGTGAAGAAGAAGAGAATAGAAAATAAATATTACGGGTTAAATAATAATAAATCTGAATTATAAATAAGAAACTGAAATGGAGGGATGGTTTGGATGCGTGCCATGTTAGCGTGAGGTCTCGGGTTCGAATCCGGCTTGAGGCATTGTTTTTAGGAAAGCTTTTAAAGGCAGTTTCTTATTATTATTATTATTATTATTATTATTATTATTATTATTATTATTATTATTATTATTATTATTATTATTGTTATTATTATTATTATTATTATTATTATTATTATTATTATTATTATTACTATTACTATTACTATTAACATCATTAAAAGCATTATCATTAATATCATTAAAGTTATTATTAGTAATATCAATATGATTAAAATTATTATTATTATCATTATTTTTATTACTAGTATTAGTATTATTATTAATAACATGATTTTCAAAACTATTATTATCATAATTATTATCATTATTATCATTATCAATACTAGAATTATAATAACTATATGTTTATCATTATCATCATTATTAATATTATTATTATGATAACAACTAATATTTCTTACAAATACCATAACATTACCTATTATTATATTTTAATATTATATTTACATAATATTATTCATATAAATATATTAATGAAAGACTTACTATATTAATGAACTAATGATGAAAATGAATTAACATATATTTAAAATATATAAAAACAAATATATATATATATATATATATATATATATATATATATATATATATATATATATATATATATCACTAATAATTATATACAAGTTTATTTGATTCCCATTTATATGTTTTAATATATATAAAACTGATATAGGTTCGTGAATCCGTGGTCAACTCTGCACTTGTTCAGTGCCGTCAAACGCATAATTATTACCAACTATCATATCGTGAGTTTTCATAGCTCCCTTTTTATCTATATTTTTGGGCCGAGAATACATGCGCAACTTTTATAACTGTTTTATACGTTAGACACAAGTACCAAACTGTTAAACTATGTTATACCTGGCTATGTCCGACTAAGTCCCTACAGTGATATTTTTAATTGATGCGGCATTCTTAATTATTGGGGATAGGCCTATCGGGAGTAACGTCCCCGATACATTTGACTAAGTCTTTGTATTACTTGATAATGAAATTAAACGACAAGGACAGTCACAACTTGTCACGGGGCAAACAATGTTTAGTCTAAATATCACGCACTGGCATAACTTTTTGATCCTGCGGGAGATCAACTTTTGGATCTTGCAAGATCTACTTTACAAACTAAATCTTGTGGTCTAACACTATTACTGAAATCATTATTTATGACAAACCTATGAACTCACTCAACCTCGTGTTGACTTTTTAAGCATGTTTATTCTCAGGTACTTAAATATTGCTTCCGCTGTATATCTACTGCTTTGATGATGATTGCTTGCTATGCTTGGAGTCTTCATTACATATCATATCAATTAAAGACATATTTATCTTCCGCTGCAAAACTCAACAAAACGTATCATGTAGAGTCGTTCTCGTTTATACAACTGTGATTTGATATAATTAGACACATATACCCCAGGCCCTATTTGGGGGTGTCACAGGATGCAACTGTTCTTCATGAATCGTTGGGTGTTGTACTATTGGATGCATCAGAAATACTACGTAGGCATCAACATATTCTTGTTGCGGATCATAATAAGGTACGTGTTGATCAGGTTGTTGTTGTTCCTGTTGTTGCTCTGGTTCATATTGTGGCTCATATTGCATTTCTGGTTCAGGTTCTGGAGCAGGTTGCCTAGATGATGATGAAGAACCATTAGTATCGGTATTTCTCTTCTTGTTGAAAAATCCGAACCTAGGCATGATTAGAGCGGATTGTAGGACCCAATTTGGTTGATTTTGGTGAAAAATTGATGATTTTAGGGTGATATGTGTGTGTGTTTTCGTATATGTGGAGCAGAACACAGCTCGATGGGTTTTAAGTTCCTAACCAGAAATTGGTCCTCATGCGATCGCATGAGGTTGAAGGCCAAACCCCATGCGATCGCATAGGGGTCTGAATTTTTTTTTTTTTTTAAACCTTATAACTTTTAACACAAAATAATTAATTAAATTTTAAAAATTTTGTTTTCCTTTTTATTTAGGACGAGGTCGTTTCGAATCGTTGTCCTAGTCCGTCCCTCGACAAAATTTTAAAATTTGTCATTTTTAAGCGTTGTTTTAAAAGCAAAGATTTTTGGGTTTTTTAAATGTTTTTGGCATACATTAATTCAATAAGATTAAAAATAATGATAATAAAAGTTCTTGTCCCGCCCTCGGGTAAAGCAATTTCAGTTCAAAGACCTAGTTTTCAACTCATGACGAATTTTAAAAATCAAATTTTTAACTTAGTGAAATAAAGTACATTTTTGTTCTTAAATTCACACCAAATTTAAAATGCATAAAATTAAAAATTCACACCAAATTTATATTATATTTTTGTTTTTATACATACAAACTTATATTAAAAATATTAATTTTTTCAAATATTTACAAACTTAATTATATTGATTTTAAAAAGTTTACAATAATACTTTAATATTTATATATTAATTTTAAAAACAAAGTAAAAAAATTAAAATTAAAAATCTTTTTGGTCTTTTATCCCACTTTAATCAATCAAATATTATCAAAAATATACGTTCCTCTTTTCGGTAAAGTAATTTCGGTTCCATAACCTAGTTTTACTCCTAACGAATTTTTGAAATATTTTGAGTTGATTGATTAAATATATTTATACCTTAAGAATAAACGGTAAATTTCGCAGTGATGTAATAAATTTTTGTATGATATCAATAATTTCGGTTACGCATACCTAATTTTATTGAATACCAATTTAAAACTTTATAGCGAATGATTCAGCGTTTATTATCAAAAGATTAAAATTAATAAAAATAAAAACTATACATACTTACCTATAAGAAAGAATTCTCAGAGACCTGCTTTAGCTGACTCATATGAGAGTCGTGTGATTTAGTTTTCCATAGCTACATAAGCATAACCTCGAATCTTCAATATCTTTTCTTCTAAACATATGAATGGTCCTTCTCTGCATAGAGTAACAAATTCGGTATTTGAATATGTTTGATTATTTGAACATTTACCTTCGTGTGACCATTTTTCGCATTTATAACATCTTTCAAGGTGTCGTGCTCTTCTTTTTGTTGCGGATTTTGATTTTCCTTTACCAAAATGTATCTTATGATGATCTTTTCTGAGTTCTTTCCTTACTCCGTCCATTTTGCCTCTTATGAATGATACCAATTCACTCGGAAGTGTGTCATTATTATGTTTAGTAATCATAGCGTGTAGCATTAGACCATGATTCAGATCAAAGAAATTCTTCATCTCGTAAAACCTAAAAAAAATTAAAAATTCAGAATGGAGGGAGAATACTAGTTCTTTAGGGTCTGCTAGGGAAAGACCATTAGGATTCCATTCTCGGAAACTACACGAAAACAGAATATCTAACTCTAACAGAAATACATATTACCCTAAAAAGATTCGAACTTTCCCACACTTAGTTAGCTGTTGTGTCGAAATTGTGATTAACTTCATCTTCAACTTCCATTGGATTATCTATGTAATGTTTAACTCTGTGACCATTAACTTTAAATTCAATCCCATTTGAATTTATTAATTCTACTGTTCCGTATGGCAAAAGCTCTTTTGACTATGAATGGTCCAGACCATCTTGATTTCAATTTTTCAGGAAATAGCTTGAATCGTGAATTGAAAAGAAGAACTCTGTCTCCTTCTTTAAATTCTTTTAAACTTCTGATTCTTTTATATTGCCATTTCTTCGTTCTTTCTTTATAGATTAACGAATTTTCATATGCTTCATGTCTTAATTCTTCTAATTCGTTTAGTTGACTTAACCGTAGACGTTCGGCTTCATGTATATTAAGATTACATGTCTTCAAAGCCCAAAATGCTTTATGTTCAATTTCTACTGGAAGATGACATGCTTTTCCATAAACGAGTCTAAAAGGTGTGGTTCCAATTGGAGTTTTGTAGGCTGTTCTAAAAGCCCAGAGTGCATCCTCCAATTTTATAGACCATTCCTTCGGATTTGGTCCTACGGTTTTCTCTAGAATATGTTTTAAGGCTCGGTTGGTATTTTCAACTTGTCCACTAGTTTGTGGATGATAAGCGGTTGAGATTTTATGAGTTACTCCATATCTTTTGAGAACTTTCTCAAGTTGATTATTACAAAAATGAGTACCCCGGTCACTTATTAAAGCTTTCGGTGTTCCGAACCTAGCAAAAAGACGTTTTAAAAAGTTGACTACAACTCGTGCATCGTTAGTTGGAAGAGCTTGTGCTTCCGCCCATTTAGATACATAATCAATGGCAACGAGAATGTAGAGATCATTATGAGATTTTGGAAATGGACCCATAAAGTCAATACCCCAAATGTCAAATACTTCACATACTTGAATGACATTTTGTGGCATTTCATCACGTTGACTTATTTTTCCGGCCCTTTGACAAGCATCACAGGATTTGCAAAGAAGGTGTGCATCTTTGAAAATTGTAGGCCAATAGAATCCAGCATCGTAAACTTTTCTTGCTGTAAGCTGAGGCCCATAATGCCCTCCTGTTGGTCCTGTGTGACAATGGTTTAAGATTTGACTGGCTTCATCTCCGAATACACATCGGCGTATTATTCCATCGGGACAACTTTTGAATAAATGTGGATCTTCCCAGAAATAGTGTTTTATATCACTAAAGAATTTCTTTCGTTTTTGGTACGACAACCCTTTTTCAAGGAATCCACATACTAAGTAGTTTGCATAGTCTGCAAACCATGGAATTTCACTATAATCTATCTTCAATAGATATTCATCAGGAAAGTTATCTTGTATGGCCGATTCATTTAGAACTTCTAATTCGGGATTTTCAAGACGAGAAAGATGATCAGCGGCGAGATTTTCTGCTCCCTTTTTATCTCGGATTTCAATATCGAACTCTTGTAAGAGTAAGATAAAACGGATTAATCTTGGTTAGCATCTTGTTTTGAAAATAGGTATCTAAGAGCAGAATGGTCAGTATAGACCACCGTTTTAGCTAGAACGAGATATGAACGAAATTTGTCAAAAGCAAAGACAATATCAAGGAGTTCTTTTTCAGTAGTTGTATAATTCGTTTGTGCTCCTTGTAACGTCTTACTAGCATAATAAATAGGTTGAAATTATTTTTCAATCCTTTGTCCTAAAACGACTCCCATTGCAAAATCATTTGCATCGCACATTAGTTCAAATGGTAGATTCCAATTTGGAGTTATCATGATCGGCGCATTAGTGAGTTTTTCTTTAAGAATATTAAAAGATTTGATGCATTCATTCGAAAAGATGAATGGAGCATCCTTTTCTAGGAGTTTATTCATAGGAGTGGCAATTTTAGAAAAATCTTTTATGAAATGTCGGTAAAAACCGGCATGCCCTAGAAAACTCCTAACTCCTCTAAAATTAGTGGGATGTGGAAGTTTAGCAATTACATCTACTTTAGCTCTATCCACTTCAATTCCTTCCTTTAAAATTTTATGACCAAGAACGATGCCTTCTTTAACCATGAAATGACATTTCTCCCAATTAAGAACTAGATTTGATTGTTCGCATCTAATAAGCATTCGTTCAAGATTGACTGGACATGTTTCAAAAGTATCACCAAAGACTGAAAAGTTATCCATGAAAACTTCCATGCATTCTTCTATCATGTCGTGAAAAATCGCCATCATACACCTTTGAAAGGTTGCAGGGGCGTTGCAAAGTCCAAATGGCATGCGTTTGTAAGCAAAAGTACTATAAGGGCACGTGAACATGGTTTTCTTTTGGTCCTTGGGTGCTATTGGAATTTGAAAATATCCGAAAAAACCATCAAGAAAACAATAGTAACTATTTCCGGCTAATCTTTCCAACATTTGATCAATGAAAGGTAAGGGAAAGTGATCTTTTCTGGTGGCGTCATTTAATTTTCTATAATCAATACAAACACGCCATCCTGTTACAGTCCTAGTAGGAATAAGCTCATTTTTTTCATTTGTGATGACAGTCATGCCACCCTTCTTTAGTACACATTGAACTGGGCTTACCCATGGACTATCAGAGATTGGATAAATTAAACCTGCATCTAGTAGTTTAATAATTTCTTTCTTAACAACATCTTGCATATTAGGATTTAGTCTTCATTGGCGTTGCACATACGTTTTATGACCTTTTTCCATAAGGATTTTATGTGTGCAATACGAAGGACTTATGCCTTTAATATCATGAATCTTCCATGCAATAGCTGGTTTATGAGCTTTTAGCACAGAAATGAGTTGAGATTTTTTATTTTCAGTAAGAGAAGACGATATTATTACTCAGATTCACCATGTAAATAAGCATATTCCAAATGGTTTGGAAGTGGCTTTAACTCTAATGTCGGTGGTTCTTCTATCGATGATTTATATCGATATCTGTCTTCTTCTTTTAGCATTTGAATTTCTTCTGTTGTTGGTTCATATCCATTAGCCATAAGTGTAGCTAACATTTCAGCTTCATTAATTGGTTCAGTTCCTTCTCCTAAAGAACATTCTCCTATTCCTTGTAATTCTGGAAATTCTTCTAACAATTCTGCATGTGAATCCATAGTTTGAATATAATAACATGTATCATCTGCAGATTGCGGTTATTGCATGGCCCTATCAACTGAAAAGGTAACACTCTCGTCCTCTATACTTAGGGTCAGTTTCTTACTGAACACGTCTATTATTGCTTTAGCCGTGTTTAAGAATGGTCTTCCTAATATGAGAGGAACTCGAGAATCTTCTGCCATGTCCTGAATAACAAAATCTACTGGAAATACTAAAGTACCAACTTTAACTAGCATGTTTTCCATTATCCCTCTAGGATATTTTACTGATCGATCGGCTAGTTGTATGCTTATTCGTGTTGGTTTCAATTCTCCAAGGTCTAGTTTAGCGTATAGTGAATACGGCATTAGATTTATACTAGCACCTAAATCTACCAATGCTTCTATTGAACTAAGACTACCCAGAAAACATGGAATTGTGAAACTTCCTGGATCAGATAGTTTTTCTGGTATCTTATTCAACAACACTGCAGAACAATTAGCATTCATAGTAACAGCCGAGAGTTCTTCCATTTTCTTTCTATTTGTGATTAGATCTTTCAGAAATTTAGCATATCTAGGCATTCCTGAAATCACATCAATGAAAGGAAGAGTTACATTTATTTGTTTAAACATATCCAAGAATTTGGATTGCTCGGCTTTAAGTCTCTCTTTTCTCATTTTACTCGGGTAAGGAAGTGGTGGTTGGTATGGTTTAACATAAGGTTTAGCCTTAACTGTGTATCTTCATTAACCTTTTCAACTACCGGTTCTGTTTCCTTATCTTGCTCAGGTTGTGGTTGTTGTGGAGTAGGAATAGCGTCATCAGAGATTACAGGCATTTCAGGTGGTTTAAGTGTAATACCACTTCTTGTGGTAATGGCTTTAGCTGTTTCATTCCGGGGGTTAGCATTTGTATCACTAGGTAGACTTCCCGGTTTTCTTTCACCTATTAACCTTGCTAGGTTCCTCACTTCTTGTTCCAGATTTTGAATAGAAGCTTGTTGATTTCTAAATGCTTGAGCATTTTGTTCATTGGTTTGTTTCTGAGATGTGAAAAACTGCTTTTGAGATTCAACTAGCTTTGACATCATATCTTCTAAATTTGGCTTTTTATCATCGGTTTGTGGTGGTTTGTTTTGAAAAATAGGTCTTTGCTGATTGTAAGTATTGTTGGATACTTGTTGGTTGCTAGGACCTTGTTGATTGTTGTATGGAACATTTCGGTTATAATTCTGATTTTGAATGTAGATCGGTCTTGGCGGTTGATAATTATTTCCAGGCCTTTGGTTCATGTATGAAACATTCTCTCTTTGTTCCATTGTTTGTTCAATACTGAGACAATCTTTTGTTAAATGTGGTCCTCCACACTGCTCACAACTAATTCGTATTGAGTGAATATCTTTAGTCATCGTTTCCATTCGTCTCTCAACAGCATCTATCTTTGCATAAATGGAATCAAAGTCATGGCTAGAATCGGCTCTAGCTGCTTTAGATGATCTAACGATATCTTTTTCTTGATGCCACTCATGTGAGTGGGAAGCAGTGTTATCAATAATTTTGTAAGCTTCAGTTGCGGTTTTCTTTATAATGGAACCACCAGCTGCTATATCTATGTATTTTCGTGTAGTGATGTCGCATCCTTGGTAGAATATTTGTACTATTTGATAAGTGTCTAAACCATGTAGCGGACATCCTCTCAATAACTTTCCAAATCTTGTCCACGCTTCATATAGAGTTTCGTTTGGCTTTTGTGTGAACGTAACAATTTCTCCTTGAAGTCTTACGGCTTTAGATGCCGGAAAGAATTGTTTAAGAAATTTTTTAACTAAAACATCCCATGTATCAATCGTCCCTTCAGGTAACGATTCTAACCAATCTTTGGCTTCCCCCTTTAAAGTCCAGGGAAATAACATGAGATAGATCTGTTCATCCTCAACTTCTCGGATTTTAAATACAGATCCTATTAAAGGTACGAAGATGTTCATTTGGATCTTCCTTCGGCGCACCACTAAATTGGCATTGATTAGTTACCATGTGTAGGATTTGTCCTTTGATTTCATAATCTGGCGCATTAATGTCTGGTTGAGTAATTGCGTGACCTTGGCCAGTGCGTTTAGCTCTCATTCGGTCTTCCATACTTAGAGGTTCCAGATTCTCCATTATTGAATTTGAATCTGAATCACTAGAGGATTCTGATTTAATGGGTTATTCCTCGACAATCTCTGTTTGAATGATTGGTGGTTCCGGAGGAAAGATTAGTGGTTCAGGATCTCTGAATTGTCCCTGAATATCTTCCGGATTCTCAATTGTGAGGTCGGGTTCAAAAAATGGATTATCGGAAATTTGAATTGGAGTACTTGGTCGACTAGATGACGATTCTAAAGAAAAATCAACGGCAACAATATTGGCTAGATGTCTTGATCGAGTTACAGGTGGTGAACGTATAAAAGGTGGTGAACGTTTTGCTCGGTGCATTCACTGAATATCCTATTAGTTATAAAAGATAAAAATTATATAAGTTATCAAATTAATAGACTTTTCTGATTTTGCCCATGTTTCGAATAGCCAATAGATGCAGCAGGTAGCCAGGACCCTTTAAATCGGAAGCCCACAACTCGCCACTAACAAATCCAACTATTACTACGAACCAAAAATTTTTGGATGTCTATCAATTTAACCACTTAAAATAATTTTTCGTTGAAGTTTAAAGAAATTTTAGAGAAGAAATAGAATATTCTATGTCCTAAAAACTAGAGCGTCGAGAAATAAGAAAGAAACAAAGCGCGTCGAAAAACGTCGAAAAATAAAAATAAGAAAATAAGCGTCGAAAAATAATAAAAAGAAAAAAAACGTAACGCGTCGAAACTTAAAAGTCTAAAAACTAAGAATTAAAAGTTGCGTCTAAAAGTATTAAAGCTTAAAAGAAATACTATTTCCAAAACGGCAATAACTTAAAAAGGTACTAAAACTTATAAAATATTAAGGCGATAAGTGACGTCGTAAAATTCTAAGGCGTCTAAATTTTAATCTAAAGAAAAAGCACTTATGGGATTTTACGGCAAAGCCTAAAAATCTAGAAATAAAAATAACTATGGCAAAAACTATGACTTAAAACTAAATACGAACGAAAAATACAAATATTACGCTAAAACAAATAAAAATATACAAAATATAAAAATAAACTTAAAGTTGTAAAAAGTACAATTTTTATAAAAATATTATTTTTATATTATTTATTTATAAAAGTATTAAGTTTTTAATAAAACTAATTAAAACTAAAAATACAAAAATAATAAAACTAAAACTAATTAATTAAAATAACTAAACCCTAATTAACTAAATAATTAATAATAATTATTAAATAATCCTAACCCTAATCTGTCGTCTGAGGTTACCAGGCCTGTCAAATCAAGTCATGCGATCGCATGGTCTTCGCGTTATAAATTCATGCGGTCGCATGGAGTAGGGTTTCGGGCCAGGTGTTGGGCTGCTACAGTCCTCGGCCCGATTACTTTAAATATTTTTTTTCTTTCTGTTTTTCTGTTTTTAATATAAATAAATATTTATATAAAATAATAAAATACTTATATTTAAAAACTAAAATAGAAATAAAAATACTTTTTAACTTTATATATTTTAAACAAATTCTTAAAAATAAATATATAGATATTTTTCTTTTTATATTTTTGTATTTTTTAATATTTAAAACGTATATTTTTATACAAAGAACTTAATAAATTTTTTTTAATATATATAGCGTTTCGCTTCCGGCGGTTAAGCAGTTCCCGGCAGCGGCGCCAAAAATACTTGATGTGTGCAGCGGTGTATACGAAATAGTTATATTTTTACTACAAAATACTATTAAATACAATACAATTTTACACAAGATATTTATTTATTTATAGAATAGATATACCTAAACGTTGCTACAACACTTATAGGCAGTGTACCTAATCGTACAGCAGTGTAGTTTTTAGTAAGTCCGGTTCGTCCACAGGGAACTCGCCAAGTTTAACGCTATATTTTTAAAACTATATTTGTATAGATATAAATATAAATATAAGTAGTATTATTATTATAAAAGGGGGTTTTTACCGTTTAATGACCGGTTTGTCGATTTTAAAACTTAAGTCACAGTTAAAACCTAATGTAAAATATTAAAAATAAATATAACTTAATTTTAAGCGTAAAGTAAATAACGATAATGAAATTGCGATAAATAGAAAATGCGATAAATAAAATGACGATAAATAAAATTGTGATAATTAAAAAGTACGATAATTAAAAGTGAATTTAAATAAAATGACAGTAAATAAAAGTGCGATAATTAAAAGTGCAATTAAATATGAAAAAAAGGAATTATGCTTATTTAAACTTTCGTAATCATGATGTTTGACGTGTTGATTTTAGTTTATTACCATGGGTTAATTGTCCTTTGTCCTGGATTATTCAATATGTCCGTCTAGTTTTTGTCCATAACAGTCCATCAGTCATAAATATAAAGTGCGAGTGTCCTCGTCAAATTATCCTTATATCCGAAGTCAAATATTCCAACTAATTGGGGACTTAAACTATAATTACACCAAGTGTCCTTGTATAATTCACCCCTGTTTTAATAAGTCCATTGACTATTAATCCATTCTCGTGTCCGGTTAAATGAACGATTATTAGTACTTATAAATATCCCGCCCATCGTGTCCGATCGAGTGTATATGGTTATTTATAGGAACGTACAATTGTAAATCTTTATATTAAATTAACAAACTATCATTTAATTAAACAAATATAAAGCCCATTAATAGCCCATAGTCTAATTTCCACAAGTGTCGTTCTTTTGTCCAAACCTCAATTATGGTACAAAGCCCAATTACCCAATTTTAATATTTTAGCCCAACATAACGATTACTTCGGCTTAAATAAGCATAATAATAACTTAGCTACGAGACATTAATTTAAAAAGGTTGAACATAACTTACAATGATTAATAATAGCGTAGCGTTACACGGACAGAATTTCGACTTACACACTTACAACATTCGCTAACATACCTTTATACCTTTATTATTATTAAAATTAAAATTAAAATTAAAATTAAAATTATAATATATATATATATATATATATATATATATATATATATATATATATATATATATATATATATATATATATATATATATATATATATACGTGAGATTGAGAGATAGAGAGATAGAGAAAAAGGTGTGTTTACATTCGACTGAAACTGTGAAATTTATAGCAATGTGGCCTCACTTTTTGGGTCATGCGACCGCAAAAAATTCCTTCTTCCTGGCCATGCGATCGCATGGCCAGCTGGGACAGCTCACCTTTGGTTGTTTTCTTCTTGCCGACGGTTTAATTAAATATATATAATATATAAATAATTTTAAGAATTATTTATATATTATATTATATTTATATGCATAGTTGACTTGTAATTTTTAGTCCGTTGCATCGAGCGTTGAGAGTTGACTCTGGTCCCGGTTCCGGATTTTCGAACGTCCTTGCGTACAATTTAATATCTTGTATTTTGTGTTTTGCGTCTTGTATTCTTGTAATTTTGAGACGTTTCTCATCAATAATTTGAACCACTTTGATTGTACTTTGTACTTTTTAGCTTTTTGGTCGTTTGCATCTTCAAATCATCGAATATGTCTTTTGTCTTCACCTTTTATTATTTAAACGAATATCACTTGTAAATAGAACAATTGCAACTAAAAGCTTGTCTTTCTTGAGGGATAATGCTATGAAATATATGTTCGTTTTTGGCATTATGATTTGTGTCCACTATAATCATGTTTAGACGTTGTATAACTTTGCCCAGACCTCGGTGCTATTAAGTAAGTCAAGAGATGACCAGATACGGGGGTAAGGAACTTTTGGCTAGACTTAGTCTACAACCTTTCGTTTAATCCAAAACCTTATTCCCATAAGCCTCAGAGACATCATCCCATGACGGTAAGTAGCGGTGAAGTTCGTATAAGTCATACGTTTATCGTTATGATCATAGCTTTCACTTGTTTCGTGTGTATAGGAATACAACACATTGATAAGTTACTTTATATATTAGTATAATTTATATACTTAATAGTATTCATTATATTAATGTTTTAATAGTTTAATTAATGTTACATTATAATATTTATTAATAGTATATATGTATAAGTTTTAAATTTATTAATATTAGATAAGTATGATATATTAGATATTAATATATAACATTATCTTAATACTTATTTAAATAATGTTAATGGATAATAAATATTTTATAATAATAACATATTGTTAATTGTTATTTATTTACAAAATAAATGTTCGTATATTAATTTATTAGCCAAATAGTATACATAATTATATAGAAAATTAATTATATGATTAAATAAATATATAATTATGTATTACATATTTATTTACTGATCTTAAGTTAAAAATAATATAAATTGATTAATATATATATATATATATATATATATATATATATATATATATATATATATATATATATATATATATGCTAAAATATTTACATTCCATAATTAAATTTGTTTTTAATTCAAATAAATACCAAATATTTATAAATAAAATTTTAATACACTTATACCATCATAACAAACTGTGGAAAATTTTTATAATAATATTATATCTCATTTTTTATATTTATTTAGTAATTATCTTTATTTGTTTCTTGGTTTAATCATAAAACAAGTTTAATTACAAATACAAATTCGACCCTAATAAATATATTTATAATTTTTATAACTTCAACATACAGTTATAAGCTCATAAAAATTTATAAATCAATTATACTATGTCTATTATTTATTTGAGATTTAAAACCCAAATACATGTATAAATCGCATATATTAATATTTAAATACAATAAACCTTCCATAAAATTATGTAATGACTTAAATATGTTTTATAATAGTTCTAGATAGTTTTCATGTAAATCTTACTGTTTTTGCTATTTTATACAAGTTAAATTCATTTTATACACTTTTAAATGGCTTCGGTATATATTTTTGGGTAAGCAAGAAAACTCTCCTATGAACGAGCATATTGGCTCTCCCATAGAAGGTAAAACCTTGGGTAATTAAGCATCCCGAGCGCGAGACCTGGAACTGGGTGAATTGCGCATTATGTGCACCCTCTAGTCACACTCCCTTTTTGAACAATTTGGCATAGCCAAGGATTAAACCCGAGTATTGTGCTTCATTGAGAAACTCGGTGGCCACTCATGCAAGCCTGCGTGGTTAAAAGTAAATCGTCAACATCAGGGCATATATTTAAATAAGGAATAAATATCCCAAACATTATATAAATTTTATTTTCTACTTAAATAATTATTATAATTTATTTATAATCTGTAAAAAAAATATTATTACTATTTTTATTGATTTATATGATTTAATACCCAATTTATACACCAATTATATAAACCAAAAAATCAAATAAATAGATCACAATTATTATAACTGTTTCTAAAAATAAATAAATTATGTTTTAATGTTAGAATAATAATAATAATATGAATTTTAAACAGATCCCACGAATTGATATGATATTTAATCAATTAGTTTTGCTCATTATAAATTTGTTTTTAATTTTTATAAAATATATTCTGGTCAAAAATAATTATTATAAGTGGCCTACTTTACTGATAAAATGATTAAGTAATTTATTTCGCATTATTTGTATTATATATATATATATATATATATATATATATATATTAAATTCATTTTTATATTAAAAACTGTAAAAATTATTTTTATATATCTCAATATTCGAAATACTAATTAATACATATTATAATTATTTAATTTGATTTTGTACAATTTATTAAAAATAAAACTGAAAATCGGCTAAAAAAGAAAGAAAACGAAAAGAAAAAAAAAGAAAAGAAAGAAAGAACTTACAAAATTTTAGAGTTTGTGAAGATGAGAGAAAACAAGGAGAATTGCACAAAATAATGAGGACCTAACCCCTCTATTTATACTAATTAAATTACTTGGAGGTTAATTTAGATAATACATTTTAATTTAATTTTATTTTTTTATATAAATTTCGGCCGAAGCCCATTCCCCTCTCCCCCCCCCCCCCCTCTTATATCTTTTATTAGGAATATTCTAGAATTTTTTTTTGTATTTTTATTTAATTTTTTTCCTTTTCTTTTGTTTATCCGATTTTAATTATTAATAATATTATTAATATTGATATCTAATATAAATAAATTAATTCATTTATTTAAATTAATTATAGTATACTTTTATAATTTATAAAAGTATCACACTTTATTTAAATACTTATTTTGTTTATATTAACTAAATTACATTATCATTTTAATATATACTTTAATTATTTTATGTTATATATGTATTTTAAATTCATATAATATTATTATCTAAAGTCACATTTAATAATATGACTTTAATTAATATGTGTGTGTTGTTGACTAATAGTAGATATTAGGTTAACGTTGATTTGTTTCGCATTAATTGTGTTTCAAATAACATCCCTAGACATTAATACACATAACCATGCAGAAACTCTAGGGGTATAATAGTCAAATTAGAAGTAGAAAAGTGAGAGTTGTTATACAATTGATGCTCTTATCAATTGTAGAACTGGGATTATGGACATTTCTTTTGGTAATAAGAGATCACGAATTTATATTTTTAATTCATTACATACAACAAATGTACATGATTGTTTTGTGTTAGATACTAACTATGAACAGGTTCATGCACCAGATGTGAGAGAAAAAGAAGAGGTAAGAAAATCTAGTGAAGAGGGTATGATGAGTAAATTCATGGAATCTTAAATAAGAACTAATGCAGAAATTTTGATGAGTTAACAAGTGTCGATCCAAAATCTTGAGCGCAAGTTGAAAAATTTGAGTCAAGTTCTTGAAACCAAGTTTAGTTCGTCTATTAGCACTGTTTTTCCATTACCGATGAACGAAACCGTTATAGCAGTATCCACATTTGTTGGGGTAGATGATGATGAGGATGAACAATTGGTAACTCCAAAGACGATTAAGCCCTAACGGCCACCATCAAAGAGAAAATCAAATGAGCATGTATCAAGTGATCACAAAATGGAGAATATGTGTGTTGGGAATTTTTTTGTTTGAACACTTGAAAATTCTGAAGAATCCGATGGAGAAGTATTCAAAGTATTGGGGGAACCGTAGAACAACTCGTAGAAGGGTTTGGAGGTCACAAGATCAAAGTGAATAAGAATGCAAAGGTGAATTCTTAAGTTGATTATGAGGTGTCTTCCAATTTAGAGGATCTTGAAGGGCCTAAGTGTGGGGGAGATAGTGTAAACCCGCCACATAGTTCTTTGAGGAATGATAGTGAATGTAAGGAATATGTATTTGACCAGGTGAATGATCGTTCCATGAGAAAATTATATAGAAGAGTCCATGATGCTAGAAGTAGAGGAGATGAAAGTTTGAGTAACCGTCTTGTGCATAATTTGTCTCCTAAAGGAAAAGATAAATTGTTTGAGTTAATGCATGTCTCCAAGAAAGATGATGCATGGTTGGAGTCTAAGTTAAGAAAAGTTAGAGATAGTCAAGGTTATCATAAAGTGAGAGAAGGAGGAACTTTCTATAGTCCCGGAGTCAGCTAAAGTGGAGAACGAGTCGTGTGCACGACTCGAAAATAAAAACTGCATAAACTATGTGTAGAGTTTGTAAGTCTTTTTTATTTTATTTTTACTCTGTTTCTATTTTTTTATTTATTTAGTTTAAATGAACTTTTTGGGCATGTTCTCTGCAAACCCTCACGAGACTTCACTCGTCCACCCAAGGTAATTGGATAGTTTAAAAGGCTTGTTGCATATGATAAATGCAATCGTGTTCCTACGAAAGTGAACTAGTTTAGATTTTACGTTTTTGTTTTTTTTATAAGTTGTATGGAAGGAATTAATGGAATCATGGAATTACAGAATGATGAATGTTGATGATGATGATGTAATGTGCATTATGTGAGTACAATATGGTGAACGAGTAATACCCCGGTAATGTGTTATTTTATTTCTTCTTTTTTCACACATATATTTTAAATGGTTTTAAAAATGCATACGAGGGCGTAGTATGGTTTAAGTGTGGGGGAGAGGGAATTAAAATTTTGGGATAAATAATTTTGGTTGAAGCTAAAAATGCGAGAAACATTGTGATTTAGAACTTAATTGAAGTTGAGGAAATTTTTGAATCATAATTTCAATCAAAACCAAGAAAGTTAAGCGTTTAAAGTCTCGGAATTTAATGCTTTAGGGTGAATTAAGTCCACCCATTTAAGGAAGTCAAGTCTTCCGAATTTTGTTCCACTTGGCATGAGATCTTCCTAATCCATGTCATTTCATACTAACATTATTTCACGATGTATGGTACTGTGGGAAGAGAGGGTCTTGAATCCTCAAAATCGAAATAACTCTAGTAGGTTAAATCCAGTGCGCTGTCCAGGGTATGATTGATTACAATGTAAAGCTGGAGCAGAATTGTCCCACGTAAAGCTTAGTCTTTACAGTTGTAACCCCTAAATTGAAGGAAAATTGCACAAAATGTCGTTCCTGTAACATTTTCATCTTGCTCCTTCAACCGGAGTGATTTTGTTAGGGTTTGTTACTTGTTCATGTGTCATTGATCATTATCAGATTGACTGTGGATGACACTTAAACACTCAAAATTGACAAATGCTACCCCATCGCTTTTCTCTATTATCGGAAAAGTTTGTCTACGGTGGTAGTAGGTTTTCCGTGCGGTCATTCAACACTGGAATGGCTTTGAGTGCACCAGCCTTGAAAGCTAAAATCCGGAAAACTTATTTAAGTGTAAAAGATTGACATGTTTTCCTGTTCAAAAAGCCAAAATGTTTTTATAAGGTCTTGTTTTCCCTAAGGCCATTTTTTTTTTTTTTTTTGAGATTGCACCAAGTCCTATGAGACTCTAACCACGCTCTTTCTTCTAAATGTGCTTACCCTAGATCACAAGGGATAAATGGGTGCATTTGGGAGTAGTCGTCTTAAAACCACAAAGAGGACCATATTCACCTTATTTTTCAACCCTCTTTTTATATTGGTTAGAGATGCACATATTTGGTACTTCCATGTTTAATAGAAGATATATTCAAGTCAAAGACAATTCACTTTCAACTTTGAAGATTCGAAGAGTTGAAGTCTAAAGATAGTTTGAGTAATAAAGTGACAGATTTGTTTGAGGACAAACAATGGCAAGTGTGTGGGAGTTGATCGTTCCATATTTTACGCGTATTATGGTTTATAAATGACAAACGTTAGAGGTATTTGGAAGCTAATGGAAGAATATATGAGTTTTTGGTGAAAAATGGTAATTGAAGACGATTTCGCGAAAAGTAGAAAAAATTCGGCATTTTAGCACTGGAGTAATTTACGCCAGCCCAGGAGTAAATTACGCCAGGCCTTGAATGAGATCAGGAAAAAGTGCACTTCGTGGAGTAATTTTACGCCAGTGGCGTAAATTACGTCAGCCTTGGCGTAAATTATGCCAGACATATTTCAACTTCCGGATTTTGTGAGTTTTTGACTTTGGGAACAAGTTATTCATTCCCTATATAAGGGAAACCCTTAGCCACAAATTGGAGACTATTTTCTTCAGTTTTTAGAGCCCTAATCATACACAAAAACATCAAAAAAAATCATCAATCATGGATTTAAATCAAGATCAAGGAGGTGTTCTTCATGCAATTTCAAGAAATCATCATGTTCATCATCTTCAACATGAGTGGCTAGTCTCTTTCTATTTATTTCTTCCATTAACAATTAATGCATGTATTTTTCATTCAAGTTTTATGTGGTCTGTAATATTATGAAACTTATGTATTTTGGATTGTAATGTTATGAACCGATTATCTATTGATTAATGCAAGTCTTATAATTTTGATTATTGTAAGTTGAGTTATTTAACATTGTATTCATGACCCAACTTAGTGTTAATTAGATTAAGGATAAAGAAATAGTGCCTAGATTGCATAGTTCAATATCAAAATAGTTAGAATTGGTAGACTTAAGAAATCTTGTCTATGAGATTTGATAAATACTTGATGAACATAAGATTTGTTTGAATGAATGCACGCTAGATTGGAATTGTGAAGGAATAAAGACTTTTAATCTCATTGTTTACATTTTAATCTTTTAATTGTGCTTGGTTAATCTTAGTTACTCATTAGTTAAACAAACAATCAAATCCTGAAAATTACTTGCTTTTGACCACAATCTCTCGTGAAACGAATCATACTTACCCTATCTAGTCTAGAGTATTTAATTCATTTTTGGTTCGTACTTCGACACTGATCATATATATGTATTACTACACTATTACTATTACCCAGTAAATTTTAAGATTTTTTTTCCTTTATTTTTGTTACAACTAAACTTGAAAATAATTTTTTTCCTATAAAATTAATTTCAACTATTTTTGTATAAACTTTGGTAGAGTGACATATATATTATATATTATTCAACGGGTGATGAACAATAACTTTTGAGATTTTTTTTTGTTACAACTAACATTATATTTAAACTTTTTTCAGTGGCGAATCTAGGAGTCGAACTCAGTGGGGTCCTTAAAAAATTTATTCGATAACTTACTTGAACAAAGATTGAACGTGTTCGGATCGGGTTGGGTTTTAATGCGATAAAAACATAAACATATAACAAAAGTTAGGTACATTTTTTTGAACTGCGATTTTTTGGCATCAGTAGATCATTTATTTCAACGACCCTCATCATTTGCACGTAACACACACGTTCGGGCGGAAACCCGAACCCGATCGACGATAACCGGGGAACACATCCATTCGAGCAGTGGTCCGGGTAGAGGTCCGTAAACGAATCCGGTAAAACCTCCCTATAGGGTCATTATATACACCATTATTAGTGTTCAATTGGTTTAAAGAAAATCATGTCATCCCTTAAGATCGAACCCATGACCTTTCCCTATCCCATGACACAAAGTACTTGGGGAGGAACCGTTGAGCTATGCCCACAAGTTCAACAAAAGTTAGGTACTATTATTAGAAATCAAAGTTTTTACAAAACTATCATATATTTCAATCTACAAAAGACTAACTACACCTTTTTAATGTTGTCTACGAGGTTTCATACGATAAAATTCATCCATAATTGTATTATTACTTATATCATCTAACACATCTTTCTCAATATATAAAAGTAGACAATCATTCATAAATTGATCTCCCATTTTGTTTCGCAAATCGTTCTTTATCAACTTCATTGATGAAAAGGCACGTTCCACTGTAGATGTTGCAACGGATAAAATCAACGCAAGTTTCAAAAGAAGATAGACCTTCGGATATATTATACTCTTGTTTGTTTCAACCATCATCTTTGCAAGGTGTCCAATTCCTTTCAAATGACTAAACCTTTCGTCACTACGTACATCATGAATGTAATTATTAAGTTGTCCTCTAAGAACTCCAAGCTCATGTTTTGGAAACTCAAAAAGATAGAATTCCGCCATTTTCATAAGTTCTTCCACTTGAAATGCTTTAAACGATTTACTTGGGTTCAAAGAAGCCATAGAAATATGTAATGGAGTTTTCACCTCATTGAAACGATTCTTAAGCTCTCGAAGTTGCATATCAATGATAGCATAAAATACATCCACTTTGTAGTGGTGTAATGAACTAACATGTGAAACTCTACGACGACTTATGCAATCATAATACGGTTCATTCATTTTTAAAATATCGATATCATTTTTTTTTGCAAAATGAACTAACCTTTTCTAAAAGTGGTTCCCATCCCATGTCTCTTATAGATTGAAGTCTTGTCTTAGAAGCCCTCACTTGATGCATTGCGTTTACAATATCTTGGTCTTTTCTTTGACGTGTTGTGTTCAAATCATTTGTGAAGACATCAACCATTAAGTGTAGACAAAAAACGAATTCGAACTTTAGTAATGATCTCAAAAGACGACGTGCTTCTGCTCTTTGATCTTGACAATTACCATCTTCACTAACATCTTCAAGTACTTCACAAATTGAAGAATATGTAGTCATAATGTTTAAAAGTGAACCATAGTGAGAACCTCAACGAGTATCACACGGTCGTTTAATTCCAACTTCTTGATTTTGACCGGTACCACTTTCAACTTCATCTATATTGGTAAAAAGTCTTATGTATCAATATCAATACCACACATTAAAGCAACAAGATAAAGAGTCTGATATTATATATCAAATAAAATAAACATATTATGTCAGTATAATGGAAACATATATATATGTACACCATCAGATCAGCTTATTATCATCTCAATATAAGGAAAACATGCTCACTATATATATATATATATATATATATATATATATATATATATATATATATATATATATATATATATATATATATATATATATATATACACCAGCAGATCAATGAGAATACACAAATCACAATCAAATATTATGTTACAAGAAAGCTAACTAATATAAGATATGACAAACTGAATCATCTTAAAATGTATCTGTAGCCAATCCCTCCACTACATGTGTTGCTTGTTTTTTTCTAAGTAAGTCTCGACGCTTATAAGAGGAGCCAATCATGTTAAGCAATCCAGAAATTCTCTCAAAGAAATCATTTATTGAAGAGTGATTTTTTGCAACAAACACGAGTGCCAATTGTAACTGGTGTGCAAAACAATGAATAAAATGTGCAGATTTTGATTCTTTCATGATTAAGGTCTTCAAACCATTAAACACGCCACTCATATTATTAGCTCCATCGTAACCTTGCCCCGAATACTAGATGGACTCAACCCTTGTCCTAACAACATTGAATAAATGGTCGACTTAGTGACAAAGCTAATGTATCATTGACTTGTTTAATCCCTATAAATCTTTCCACAACAAGTCATTCATTATTCACAAATCACAAAAGACATCTAAGACATCTGCTCTTTACAAGACACATCATGGGACTCGTCTACTAAAATGGCAAAGAACTCATCTCCTATCTCTTTTGCAATAGCCTTTTCAACTTCTGTTGCAGCTGCACGTACAATATCTTTCTGTATAGAACTACACTTAATTTGTGAATTCTTTGTTGCTTTCTTTAATACAACAGGGCCTATTTTGTCACATTTACCTGCTAATCAATGTAGTAACTCAAGAAAGTTACCTTTGTTAATTGAATCTTCCTTTTCATTATGACCACAGAAAGCTAAACCTTGTCGCAATAAAAAAACCTAGCTATATGTACCCTAAATAAACAATGTTTGTGATAAGTAAAATTGGTTAATGATAAAGAAGGATACAAGCAAGTAAATCATACCATAGATTGTAGAAGAGATTGGGAGTTCACCTTTGTCACTATTGTACGCCAAGATCTAAGAAGAGAACAGAGGTAGGTGAGCTCTATTGTTGTAAAGAAAAAGTGATTCAGAAATTAGCATTAGAAAAAAGAGGCATATGCACGTGGGGTGTGTTATTTTTATATTTGAATATTTAATATTTAATGATCCATACTATAAAATTATGTTAAGTGGGTTACTTTTTGTTTACACATACACAACCAAATATGCTTTACAGTGTTGTATAGTACAACACTATAAAGCGTGTTTGATTGTGTATGTATAAAAAGTGATTGTGTACATATCACATCCCTTTCAAATATCTTAATGGTCCATTTTTGGTCCAAATCATAGGATTATAAATTCTAAAAAAAATATGGGGTCCTACGATTTTATTTAATGGTGTTCTATACAATTTTGAATCGTATTTTGTAAATAAAAAAAAATTAAAAACTAGTGGTGTCATGGGACCCCTTGAAGTCTCAAATAAGTTCGCCCCTGTTTTTTGTTTAAGAAATTTGTTTATAAACTTTGGTAGAGTAACATAATATTAGTATTATTCAATGGGTGATGAATTGTAATTTTATGAATTTTTTTTACCACTATAATTGTAAAGAAACTTTTTTCCTATGAAATTTATTTCAACTATTTTTGTATAAATTTTGGTAGAGTAACATGTACTTTTTTTTCATATAATAAAAGATCGTACCAACTATTAATATGCAAATTGTAAGTATAAATGTATGAAGTGAAGCATTTCCCGTAGCAATATACATATCATCTCTTATGAAGTTATATCTTTAACTACCTACATATACAGAGGCGTGATAAAACTAACAAAGAACTTGAATCACAAGACCTTTAAACCAATTAATCAACCAGATCTTCAATCAAAATACTAGAAATTCAGACTGAACAAAAAACAAATCTCTCTAAACTCTTATAGCCACAATTAACAAGGCTAATGAACAAAATAGAATCACAAAATAACAATTGCTAATTCATCAGATCAATGAATCGGCTAAGAAACCCTAATATGAGAGAAAAGTGAATGAATGTGTGAAAACTTGATCGATCCCCAGATGAGTAGAAACATGGCTTTTATACTCTCATCAATTACACAACCTGGGCTTGTCTTGGGCTTCTTAATAGAGCTCTTGAATAATAACAACTTGGGCTTCTTGGGCTTGTAAGAAAACAGCCCAGATCTTCACCAATAGAGCTAGAATAAATTAAAAGCATTTTCTTCAATTTTGTAGAACTAGCACACTTAATAAATTAAATCTCTTATACTTGATTGGTACTCTTATACTTGACTGGAACCTTGTCTGCAACTGCAACAAATCCTTTGATCATCACAACATCAAACAATTCCTGAAAATATTCTAGAACACACCACAAATAAGTAAAAGAGAAAAAATATAAATATGTTCCAGCAAGCTTGAATGATAATATCATTTAGCATCCCCCCTCAAGCTTAGCTTGGAACAAATCCAAAAGACCCAAACCATTACTCAACACATTGTGTTGCTTAATAGTTAAACATTTTGTTAAGATGTCACTAATATTTTTAGCAGACTCAATTTTCTGAATTTTAATCACCCATGCACATTGTTTATCTCTAACATAGTGTAAATCAATATCAAAGTGTTTTGTTTTTTCATGAAAAACAGGATTGTGAGAAATTTGGATTGCAGAACTGTTATCACAAAACAATTGAACTGGCAAATTTATTTTAATATTGAAATCAAGTAAAAGATTTTTGATCCAAATTATTTCACAAGTAGTTGAAGCTAAAGCTCTATATTCTGCTTCAGTAGAAGACCTAGATACAGTGCTTTGCTTTTTACTTTTCCAAGAAACCAATGAATTACAAAAAATTATTAAGTAACTAGTCACAGATTTTCTATTTAACTTGCATTTCCCCTAATCTGAGTCACTATAAGCATATAAAGATGTTTCATTACCTTTGACAAACTGAATACCCTTTTCAGGACTACCTTTTAAATATCTTAAAGTTCTAAAAGCAAGATTCATGTGAGATTTCAAAGGTGGATGCATATATTGACTCAAAATATGAACATCAAATGAAATATCAGGTCTTGTTAAAGTAAGATAGATTAATCTTCCAACAAGTTTCTAATATTCTGATATGTTTGTCAAAAATTTATCTTTTTCACTTGATTCACAATTAACACAAATATTTGGCTCAATTGGTGTTCCAAAAGGTTTGCATCCTAATAAACCATAATCATTTAAAAGTTCGAGACAATATTTTTCTTTGTGACAAACAAACTCCATTATTATAATTCAAAACTTCAATTCCAAGGAAAAACTTAAGCAAACCCAAATCTTTTATCATAAACTTTGTTTTCAAAAAAGATTTAAACTTTTCAATCTCTGCAAGATTATTACCTGTAACAACAATATCATCAACATAAACAAGTAAACTAATAAAAAGACCATCAACACTTTTAGTATACAAAGAAAAATCTGATTTACTTTGCACAAAACCATGTTCTAACAAAGCAGCATTAAGTTTGGCATTCCATTGCCTTGGAGCTTGTTTTAGTCCATATAGTGACTTTGTTAATTTACAGACTTTATTATCATTTTCAGAATCAGTATAATAACCTTTTAGTAAAGTCATATAAATCTCTTCATTAAGATCACCATATAGAAAAGCATTATTTATATCAAGTTGATACAATGGCCAGTCATTCTGAAGAGCAACTGTTATGAAACATCTAACAGTTACATGTTTAACAACTGGACTAAAAGTTTGTTCATAATCAATGCCTTCTTTTTGACTAAAACCTTTAGCCACAAGTCTTGCTTTGTATCTTTCTATTTCACCATTTGACTTGTATTTAATTCTGTAAACCCATTTGCACCCAACAGGTTTTCTGTCAGGAGGTAATTCAGTTATTATCCATGTATTATTTCTGTTTAGAGCTTTTATTTCAAGGTTCATGGCTTCAATCCAATAGAGATTATTGCAGGCCTGTTCATAGGTTTTAGGTTCAAATGTTTTATTAAGGTTAGAAACAAATCAGAAATTTTCACGACTTAGGTTTGCATAATTTACAACTCTTTCAATACCATATCTTACTTTACCTTCAACAACAAAGTCATCAAACATTTTTAGAAAAATGGTGCTTCTAGAAGATCTCCTTAATTCATTGGTGTTTTCATTTGGTTCAGTATTAGAAGCATCAATGTTGCCCTCAGGAGATGAAGATGAATCTTCATTGTGCGTTGCTGTAGGATTGTGCTAATTTAAATGAGCATTATCACTACTACCCTCACAAGTGTCAGTAACTCTCCCTTTATCATTGAGACTTGAAGTGTTATTAGTGTCAAATTTAAAAATATCATCAAAGAAATTTTGATTTAAAGTATTATTAGAAAAATCAATTTTGAAATCATTTGCAGCAGACTTATGTTTTAAAGGAAACACTGTTTCATAGAATTTAACATCTCTTGAATAAAAAATACTTTTATCTTCAAGACTCAACAACTTATAACCTTTTTTAACATTAGAAAAACCAATCAAAACACATTTAATAGATCTGCTACTAAATTTATCTTTTGGAATTAAATCAACAGAAAAACACAAACATCCAAAACACTTTAAATGGGAGAGATTGGGATCAGACTTAAACACCATTTCATAAGGAGACTTTCCATTTAGCACAGCAGTAGGAGTCCTATTAATTAAATAAAATAAGTTAGAATACATTCAGACCACATGTTAAGAGGCAATCCTCTCTGAAACATAAGAGCCCTTGCTACATTTAGCAAGTGCCTATGTTTCCTCTCAACAATGCCATTCTATTGAGGTGTGTAAGCACATGTAGTTTGATGTACTATTCCTTTGTTGTTAGTAAAATTTAAAAACTTTTGATTGATAAATTCAGGACCATTATCACTTCTGAATACTTTAATCTTTTGTTGAAATTGTGATTCAATAAGTTGAACAAAGTTTACAATGTTATCATAAAAATCTTCTTTTGATTTGATTAAAAATACCCAAACAGCTCTAGAATAGTCATCTACTACAGTTAAAAAAATACTTAAAACCTTCTCTTGTTTGAACTCTAAAAGGACCCCACAAGTCTAGATGAACAAGTTCACCCAAACTTGAGGTTTTATGATCACTTATAGGAAAAGAGTTTCTGCTTTGTTTAGCTTTGTGACAAACCTCACAAGGTTCAGTATTAATTTTATCTTTAAGATTAAGTTTGGTTTTAAGAACAGACAAGACTTAATCAGATGGGTGACCAAGCCTATTATGCCACAAATTAATTGATGCAGAATATGTATTAAAACAATTATTAACCATTATCTTACTTTCACTATTCAGATTATTGAATATATATAATCCACCTTCTTGATTACCAATCCCTTTTATTTTCCTGTCCCTCAAATCCTAAACATAACAAGTTGATTCATTAAAACTGACAATGAGTCCATTATCCTTGGAAAGTTTTGACACAGACATAAGACTAACACAATACTCAGGATCTATAAGAACATCTTTAAGGGTAATGAACTTGTTTAGTACAAGATCACCAATCCCTTTAATCAGGACTTGAGTCTCATTTGGATGTCCTACAGTTAACTTCAAACCAGAGACATCAACAATATTACTCAAACCATTGCTAGAAAGAGCCATATGTTGATTGGCTCCAGAATCAATAATCCATCCTTTATGAATGATCTTTGTTTGAGACAGATTTGAGTTAAAGAATTTATTAAAATTAGTATTAAATTTTATGCTTGCATTAAAAAAAGTACCTTCCATGTTTGACATAGCATTTGCAGGAGCAGTAGCATGTACATCATTGATAAGACTAAGAAGTTTAAGCATCTGCTCATTTGAAAAATAAAGAGAAGTAGAGGAGCTAGTGCTAGCTTCATTAGAAGTGGCATTATTATTTGATGTGTTCTTAAAGTTATTGAAATTGTTGTAGTTCATGTTGTTATTATTTGTATTTCTTTTAAAGTTTGGTGGATACCCAACAATCTCAAAACATCTTTCAATAGTATGATCAATTTTATTGCACTTTTTGCATTTTAGATTAGGATTAGGAACTCTGTTATTATTAAAATTGGACATATTATTGTTGTTATTATTGTTATAGGATTTGTTTGGACCTTGGGCTGCAAAAGCAGAATTCTGACTTTTAGAACTTGTATCCTTTAAAGAATTAATTCTGTGAGATTCTTCGCTTGAGATTATAGCATAAGCAACTTTAACATTTGGTAATGGATCTCTCAACAAGATGTTACTTCTTATTGGCATATAAACATCATTTAATCCCATTAAAAACTGCATAAGTTTCATCATTTTGTTATTGTTTTCCACAGATACAGATGCTGCACAAGTGCAGGCATCTGCACCACAAGTGCAAGGAGGTGAGGACACCATTGAATCATATTGTTTCCACAAACTATTAAGATTATGATAGTATTCTGATAGAGGACTATCATTCTGCTTTAAAGAATTTATTTTATGATGTAGATTGAAAATAACAGATCCATCCTTTTTATCATAAGTTTCTTTTAAATCATTCCAAACATTTAAAGCAAGACTATTAAAGATTTGACCTGAATAAAGTTCTTCAGTCAATGTTCTCAAGATCCAAGATAATACAACTGTGTTACACCTTTCTCATTGAGCAGCTAACACTGCATCAGTTGTACTTTTGACACAAGTTCCATTAATAAAACCAATTTTGTTTTTAGTACCCAATGCTAGAAGCATTGATCTACTCCAAATATTATAATTTTCTGTGCCTTTGAGTTTTATAGAAATTATAGGTGTACCAGAAGTTGTATCACTTGGATGAAGATATAAAGGGTCACCAAAATCAAGTTTATTGATTAAGGTTACGGATGAGGTAGCATCCCCACTATCCTCCATGATAACAAGAAGATCAAATAGCAAACAAGATCAGATAAGTAAAACAGATAGCAAGCAATAAAACAAATAGCAGTCAAGAAGACAAATAATACCAACAGAAAACAGATAATAAGAAATCACACAATATAGCAGATATGGATTAAAATTTACAACTTAAACTGTGCTTGATCAGGTTTTCACCAATTTCAAAGAATTGGGATCAAGAGTTGGGCACAGTGTTGTAAATCTTAACAAGAACATAAATAATATGCAAATAATAAAAAAGAAGAGTTAAGATGTAACCAATCAATCACGAATGATTGATGATGCAGCGGAAGACGGATGAGAAAACTCAGAATGATGAACACCAACCCTAACCCTAAGAGAAAATTAGGGTTTTTAATCACCACCGATAGATCTAGCAATTTATCACCCACACGTTCACAATCGAACCCAAACAGAACAAAGAAAACACCAATAAGACAGAGAGACGATGAAACCCTAAAAACTTCTTCGATCACCAGAGAAGAAAGAGACCAAGACAATCACCACAATCGAACCTTACAGCTCTGATACCATGATAAAACTAACAAGTAACTTGAATCACAAGACCTTTAAACCAATTAATCAACCAGATCTTCAATCAAAATACTAGAAATTCAGACTGAACAAAAAACAAATCTCTCTAAACTCTTATAGCCATAATTAACAAGGCTAATGAACAAAACAGAATCACAAAATAACAATTGCTAATTCATCAGATTAATGAATCGACTAAGAAACCCTAATATGAGAGAAAAGTGAATGAATGTGTGAAAACTTGATCGATCCCCAAATGAGCAGAAACATGGCTTTTATACTCTCATCAATTAGACAATATGGGCTTGTCTTGGGCTTCTTAATAGAGCTCTTGAATAATAACAACTTGGGCTTCTTGGGCTTGTAAGAAAACATCCCAGATCTTCACCAATAAAGCTAGAATAAATTAAAAGCATTTTCTTCAATTTTGTAGAACTAGTACACTTAATAAATTAAATCTCTTATACTTGACTGGTACCTCTATACTTGACTGGAACCTTGTCTGCAACTGCAACAAATCCTTTGATCATCACAGCAGCAAACAATTCCTGCAAATATTCTAGAACACACCACAAATAAGTAAAAGAGAAAAAATATAAATATGTTCCAGCAAGCTTGAATGATAATATCATTTAACAAGGTGAAACCAGAATTTTGAATAGATGGAGTCACCAAAAATATACTACTCTCTCCGTCCCACAATAATTGTCCTGTTTTGACTTTTCAGAGTCTTCATTTACAAACTTTGACTTTAAATATCTTTATTTGTGTTATATAATATTTGATAAAAGTCATACTAACAAAAAGTACACTTAAAACCCGATCCATTCATATAATTTTCTTCGAATGTTATGTAACACAAATAAAGATAATTAAGGTCAAAGTTTATAAAGGATGACTTTAAAAAGTCAAAACATGACAATAATTGTGGGACGGGGGGAGTATAATATATCATGTGTAGCATATAAATTTACAAACTATGATTTAATTAAACATAAAAAAAAAAACCAAGTTACCTTCTAATACAAATTTTCACTACGATATTTCATTCGTTGGAAACGATCCACTATTGCTTCATCGGTAACACTAGCAAATGTTTCTCTTTCTATGGTACCAAGAAGAAAACCGTTCAGAAATTCATCATTCATTCGACTACACAAATCTGATTTTACAAGCTTCATGGTCGAAAAACACCTCTTGACTTTGCAACAGGCAAAACCAATGCAAGTTATACAAACCGATAGACATAATGATACGAAAGATGCTTTTAGTTTTAACCATCAATTTAGCAAGGTCGGCAATCCCTACCCGAAGGTAATCGGACAATTCAATCTCGAAATCGTGAATAATTGTTGAGTAAAAAGACATTGGACACTAGTAATTCATGTGATTTTCGATTCTCGAAGTTAAAACTGTAAAAAAATGGCGTCTGCAACTTCTTTTGAGAGAATATCAAATATTAAAAACTACACAATATGTGTACGTGGGCCTCTTTAAATGTTTCACTCATAAATTTAATAAAAGATTAAATGCCTTTTAATTTATCTTGTTTAGTCATTTGGGTCACTTGAAAAATCATTGGGGTCACTTAAATAAAAAGGTCATGCATTCAGAGGTAGATTTAGAATTCGTAGTAAGTGATGTTACTAGTTGAAAGCTCAAAATAATTTATAGTATCCAGAAGTGTCACACAAAAAAAATTACACTATTAGTGGTATCAATAGTTAAAATTTCCAAAAAAAAAATCTACTGCATCGCGTATTTCAGTAGTAGTCCGTGCTACCACTGGACTTCAAGTAGGTACGCCCCTGCATGCATTGATATAAGAAAATGAGACTTTATAAACGTTAAAATCTTCAATACAACAACAACAACAACAACAACAACAACAACAACAAAATTCAATACCACATAAGTGGTGTATGAGGAAGGTGAGATGTAGACAATCCTTTCCCTATCCGAGAATAAAGACAAGTCATTTTTTCACTCATAGTGAAAACACTCTCAAAAGTAGAGAAAGTCATCTCTCTCTCTCCCTCTATATTCAACGGATAGAGAGATTACTTCCGAGTGGATCTCCGGCCAATATGTAGGAAAAAATTAAATAAAATTAAAAAAAAAAAATTGAGACGCCGTGAAAATGGTAAAATCAAATTTCCATGGGTATAAATCATGCCAGAAATTTAAATTAGGCTCTAAGAGTCAGTCAAGTCGCCAATAAATCGACGTTTGCCGTCAATTTATCTTCAATACGTAACCACTATTCAAAATTTATCACCATAAATAGCAAAACAATTTATTATTGAGAATAACATACAATGTTATTTTTATTACCTTATTAAACATGCTGCAATTTTACATAAACATTATGAATACTTCTCGCAGCAACGGGCGAGTCAGTCTCACTCGTTCGTATATATTAGTATTACATTAATTAGTATCTTATATCGAATTGATTTAGTATTTCGGAACTTCTAACAGCTCACCCGCTTCCATAGAAAAATATCGTGGCAACGTAAACTGATATCGGCCAAAAAGTCACGTTATTACCCCCGATGTTAAGCCCTAAATCAATAAAGTTTCAAGCTTTGTCAGCAAAATTATCGTTTTTTCGGTTGATTTTGTAGATTAAGTAATTACGAAGGCAATGCAAAAAGAATCAAGTAAAACGGAGCTAAAACGAAGATTCTGAAGCCAAAACGATGAAAGACAAGAAATCAAATTACGATCCAGTGATTTCAGCTGACCAGGCAAGCCAAACGGCCTGCCAAACGGCTTGCCTGTATGTCAAACGGCCTTCTACACGGCCAGAACAAATGGGCACTGCAAACGGGCAAGGTTGGCAAACGGCCCCAGCAAATGGCCTGCCAAACGGCTTGCCAAACGGCCTGCCAGCCGTTTGCGGGCAAAATCCAAGTCTATTTAAAGGGCTCTCTCCATCCATTTCAACACACACACACAAAATTTGTAATTCACTTTATATTTTCAAGCTTTTTAGTTAGTTTTTAGTAGTAGCTAGCTTAGCTTTTATTTCCGGAGGATATCCCGACGAGTCCATGCGATCTCGGGCAGATTTCTTCGGCCTTTTCAGGTTTTTATCCGAAACGCTTGGCTTTTGTATTAAACATGTGTTCTTACCTTTTATGTTTAATAATGCGTTTCGATATTACCATGATAGCTTAATTAATCTGTATGTTGCCATGATAGAAGTTTGGGTTAGCGTAATTATGTTAATTTAGTAGGTTACTGCCGTAATACTTAACCTGTGAGTCTGATAGATTTGTATGCTAGCATCTTAAGGATTGACCAACCTCGGTTGTGATCATGACTTGTCCACCTATATGAACTTAGCTACTTCATAGGATTAAGACCCCTGGTTATACTGTATCTGAAGATTCTATGAACTCGGTATGACCGGAGTTCCCGAGAGGTATCTAATGCGCTTTTAGGACACGGAACTTAGGAATTGAGACATGAATGACCTATTATGCCTATTGACTGTTCCAAAGAGACCTCTTCGGAGCTGTTAAGATCTAATTAGTGCCTTACTGTATGACCCAAGCCTATTGCATGTTCTTGTTTGATTGTTGCCCTAGGACTAAGTCATATCAACTGTCTAAGTAACTATTAGGTTTCTATCTGCTTCACTTTCAGTATATTGACTGCAATGCTGTATAATGTTTGAATTAATATGATCTCATTAGTATGATGAAATGGTTGTTAGTTTACATTTAAGGTTTTACCAACTTAAACCGATGGACTCCTTCCGTTTGTGATCAATGTTCAATCAACATGGCACCTTGTTATTCAGTTAACAAAACTGATAACGAGTGTTAGGATTAGAGCTCAACTCACTAATAATCTTAGTACTTTATTTAGGATAACCTCCAGGGTATAGTTACCTTTCAATTATACAACCAAGTGACATACTTTTCACTCCTCGAAGAGAACTCTGAGAGTCTAAAGATAAGTAGGTCTGTGTAATTGGCTCATCCAACCAGATCTACATCATTTCAAACATAGCCTTAAGATAAGCATAATTACCTTTCCCTAACCCAAAACTAATATATTGGTCAACATTTCCCTGATCTGCATACTCCGGATATCCTTCCACTTTATTTACTTTTCCGCACTTAGGACCATTAGCTTAAACCAACTACTATCCTTTATCTAGGTAATTTAAATAAAAGACAATTATTCACTTGATTTTCAATTCGTTAATCTATTCAAAAAAATACGACCCTAGGTTAACTTACACCTTCTACACCTTAGAAAGTAAAAGTAAATTTAGGCCCCGCACAATATAAATAAACAAAACCACTGTATGATACCTTGATCAACTGAATCTGACGTCCTGCGGCCTAACGACACCACACGAATAAAACCGTCCGTTTCGGCCGTATCTTTGTAGTCATATCAGAGTTTTCTGGCGCCGCTGCCGGGGATCAAATATTTTGATTGAGAAAGATTTTGAACAGACAAAAGTATTGTTTGGTGGTGTCTAAGAAAGACAATTATACACGGACTTGGTTGTTGACTTTTCCGAACAGTCTCCAATTATATTAGAACGAAAAGGATCGTGCCTCTCCGTAGTCGGCCTGGCCACCTAGATACGAAGTAATCTGTAAGAAGTCCTATCAGTTGAAATATACGATAAGGTTAGCGATCGAATTTCAAGAATAATTGTTTTTATTAAATTATCGGTCCTTTTAGTCAATTAATATTTTCTAAAAGTTACTTTTTAAGTCTTTTTAATCAGAAAATCTAAAAAATGGAACAACAAAACACCCTTGCTTCTATGCATAAGTCATGCTTAGAGGAAAGAGGAGGACCAATCACCTTAGGAACTGAAGGAATTCCTGAAATTAGTTCACACATGATTAAACTAGTCAGTATGATCTGTGAATTTCAAGGATTACCGACTGACGATCCAAACTTTCACTTAAACAAATTTATCAGTCTGGTTGACTCTTTTAAGAAGGAAGAAAACGAGAAAAACATCTTGAAACTTCATCTTTTTCAATATTCTCTGTCTACACACGCCTTAGCATGGTTTAACGAACTTAACCCGAATTCAATACATTCATGGGAGGAACTAGCCACCAAGTTTTTAAACAAATTTTATCCACCCTCCCTACAAACCTGTTTAAGAAGTGACATCACAAACTTTTCTCAAAAAGAAAATGAGTCATTGTGTCTAGCATGGAATAGAGTAAAGGTGATGCTTAAAAGATGTCCGAATCATTCGTTAAGTCGGGCAGACATAATCTGTACGCTTTACAATGGTTTGACCAAGGATGATAAGTCTCTCCTAGACATGGCCTCGCTAGGCAATTTCATGTCACGAACAACAAATGAAGCATGAAATCTCTTAGACACAATAGCTGCACAACAGGAAGATTGGAGCAATGAAGCTGCTGAGAAGGATGACGTCTTCGCTCATACGGTAAAAAATGCTAGAAATCAGGTTACAAGATCTCACCCTCACTCTTCAAAGTTTACCAATTCCTAAAAACTCCGATGCTACTAGAACCAATCTAAGGTATCCTTACCCTAGATGGGCACATAAACAGCAAAATAGCTCGGACCATAATATAATCTTCCCATTATACAAACCTACTCTCCACTCTAAGGAAATTTTAGTTGAATTTATTAAAAAATAATACACGATAAACCTTCAAGTCATAGAATGTCAAAATAAGTTTGATACTTTGATAAAGACTTTTGAAGAACTAATAACCAATTTTCAGCTTACGCTCAAACGTTTAACCACTAAAGTTGATATAGAGTGTAGTGAGTTTGATGCCCTAGTAGTCAATAGAGGTGGGAATGAAACAACTGTTAATATACCCATACAAGATTTTTCCGATAAGGAACCTGTGTCAATTGACCCTATTGTCAATCCACCAGAATCTATCTCTCCTAAGTCCCCAGAAATTATTCTGTATGCCCGCATACCTTTCCCATGTAGGCTTAGGAAGGAAAAACAGGAAGCGCAATTCGCTAAGTATTGGGATATTATTAAGAATCTGCATTTGAATGTATAACTAGTAGATGCTTTAGTAGAAATGCCAAACTGCGCTAAATTTTTCAAAGAACTACTTTCAAATAAAAAGAGATTAAGAGAGATAGTTAGCTTGCCCTTAAGTGAAGAATGCTCATTAGTGTTACAACATGGTACTCCCCGTAAGTTAGGAGATACAAGAAGATTTACGGTACCTTGTGATGTTATGCGAAGTGTATATGAAATAACTTTATTTGTACTAGGAAATACTATTAAATACGATACAATTTTACACAAGATATTTATTTATTTATAGAATGGATATACCTAAACCTTGATACAACACTTATAGGCAGTGTACCTAATCGTACAGTAGTGTAGTTTTTAGTAAGTCCGGTTCGTTCCACGGGGAATCTTTTAAACAAAGCTTAACGCTATATTAGTTTTAATTTATAAAAATACAAATATATATAAGTAATATTATTATTATAAAAGGGGTTTTTTACCGTTTAATGACCGGTTTGTCGATTTTAAAACTTTAGTCGCAGTTAAAACCTAATGTAAAATATTAAATAAATAAAAGACTTAATTTAAAGCGTAAAGTAAATAACGATAATGAAATTGCAATAAATAAAAGTGCGATGAAATAAAATTACTATAATTAAAAAGTGCGATAATTAAAAGTGCAATTAAATACAATGACAATAAATAAAAGTGCGATAATTAGAAGTGCAATTAAATATGAAAATAAAGGAATTATGCTTATTTAAACTTCCGTAATCATGATGTTTGACGTGTTGATTTTAGTTTATTCCCATGGGTTAATTGTTCTTTGTCCTGGATTATTTAATATGTCCGTCTGGTTTTTGTCCATAACAGTCCATCATTCATAAATATAAAGTGCGAGTGTCCTCGTCAAATTATCCTTATACTCGAAGTCAAATATTCCAACTAATTGGGGACTTAAACTGTAACAAGGTTTTAATACTTTGTTTAATAATTACACCAGGATATCGACTGCGTGTAACCCAAGGTTTTAATACTTTGTTATCAATTATGTCAAGTGTCCTTGTACATAATTTCACCCCTGTTTTAATAATTCCATAGACTATTAATCCATTCCCGTGTCCGGTTAAATGAACGATTATTCATACATATAAATATCCCGCCCATCGTGTCCGATTGAGTGTATATGGTTATTTATAGGTACGTCCAATTATAAATCTTTATATTAAAATTAACAAACTATCATTTAGTTAAACAAATATAAAGCCCATTAATAGCCCATAGTCTAATTTCCACAAGTGTCGTTCTTTTGTCCAAACCCCAATTATGGTACAAAGCCCAATTACCCAATTTAGTATTTAGCCCAACATCATGATTACTTCGTTTTAAATAAGCATAATAATAACTTAGCTACGAGACATTAAATTAAAAAGGTTGAACATAACTTACAATGATTGAAAATAGCGTATCGTTACACGGACAGAATTTCGACTTACACCCTTACAACATTCGCTAACATACCCTTATTATTAGAATTAAAATTAAAATTAAAATTAAAATATAAATATATATACATATACGTTGATGAATGAAGAGAAAAAGATGTGTAAAAATCGGCCGAATGCTCGGCCTTTTATAGGCCCACGTAATACTGTTTGACCTCCGCGAGTGCGGAGGTTTTTGTCTTCAAAGCTCCGCGAGTGCGGAGCCCCTGATTCCAGCTAACATAAGTTTGGCTCCTAGCTTGCCGACGGATTTTATTATATAAATATAATATAAATATATAATTTATATAATTAATTATATATTATATTAATTTTATATACATAATTAATTTGTAACTTTCGGTCCGTTGCATCGTACGTTGAAAGCTGGTTCATGTCTCGGTTTCGGATTTTCGAACGTCCTTTTGTATGATTTAATATCTTGTACTTTGCGTTTTGCGGCTTGTACTCTTGTCATTTTTAGGCGTTCCTTATCAATAATTTGAACCTCTTTGCTTGTACTTTGTACTTTTTAGCTTTTTGGTCGTTTGCGTCTTCAATTTGTCGAACCTGCCTTTTGTATTCACCTTTTAATATTTAAACGAATATTCCTTGTAAATAGGACAACTGCAACTAAAAGCTTGTCTTTCTTGAGGGATAATGCTATGAAATATATGTTCGTTTTTAGCATTATCAAATATTCCCACACTTGAGCGTTGCTTGTCCTCAAGCAATATGGTCTTGAAATATACTAGAATCACTTCTTTATTCTTCACACTTTGTACATCAGTGATTTCTATACGGCGGTATGAACATTGGTAGTAACGTTATGGTTTACAGTCCCACATGACTATAAAAATTTAGATCCGTTAGGAAATTGGATCTTTATGAAAATATTTGATCTTTTGAAAATTAAATCTAGTTTTTACCCTAGATAAGTTTTCCGGAATAACCCTTCACCGGTGTTTGCAAATTGTTTTTGTGGGTTTGGTGGGTTTCAGATTTGAAAATTTTAGCTCAAAACTTGCGGTTTTGTGTCACCCACTTGCTAACCTTGTATTCGGAAAGCAACACGTCCAGTATACTTGCTCCGTATATTACCTTTCGGTAAACTACCGTCCGGTTGTAAAGGAAAGCGTTGAACAAGCAACTGTTAAGGCAATGTCCCCTGACATGCTTTTAATTATGGTCTATAACGTATCGGATGCAATTACTATCCTTTGTAGGAGCAATAGTAAAGCTCACCCTTATAATTTTTCCGTCTGGCACAAGGTCCTGTCTTTGACCATGCTATGCAACCACCGTTCTTACGGTTGACACCCGATTTGGTTCAGGTGACCTAATGACTTCCAGGTGAATTCTCAGGATTTTACGTTCAATGGTAATGAACGCATTGAAAATGGGTTTTCAGAAAACAAATCGGTTTGTAATTTTGATCAAAATATTTTCTCGTTCAGCTCGAGTTTAGATATCATTGAATTCCATGAGTTTGAATTCTCAATCTTTAAGGTCAATCTCTAGGATTGAGTAATATCAGTCTTAAAAGCTGATTTTTGATCTTTAAGGAGATTATCCTTTCTGGGGATCTGATTCATTAGTCTTATCCAGCTAATTTTCACGGCATCCTCCATATTTTACAAGACAGATCCTCTCATGGTTAGGATAAGTCTGACCACTTGGCGACCCTGTTTGATTCTGAGGTCCGTGGATTTCCTGCTGATTTTAGAGATGACTTTTCTAGATTTTTCGTCAACCTACAGCTGGTATGGATGACAACTTCATGACCTAAATCAAGAGGCGCGTTTCTTTTTCGGAAGACTTTACTTCCTTTTAACGATGGAATTGATTCGTCGTGTAGATCCATCTTTCTTAAAGTAAATCGGGTAAAACTGTTTAGTTTAGTCCAAAGCAAAAGTATCTTCAATTATTTGTTACAGAAATATGTGACATATGTTTAAAATAACTTGGTAAATTTTCTCACACTTGGCTTTTATTTTCTTTTATTTGCCTTTTTATTGTCCTCTATTCCATTTTAAATGAATTCTAACATTTTGGTTTGTTTCTCAATTTATGTCCTTTCTGAGGTAACAATAATTTCGGTATTAACACCTAGTTTTATCGTTCATAAATATGTATAAACATGATTTTGAGTTCATTTAATTGAAAATTTTGAAAAATTTTACTAGAAGTGGGTAGTCAGTATATAAGACTAGGGTTGTTCTTTGTTATCAGAGAGCACTAGATTCTAATACAACTACTATGTTACTAGTATTTTTAATGATAACCAAGTGTTTAAGTTAAAAATTTTAAAAATCCGAAAGAATTTAACCCCTTCCCACACTTAAGATCTTGCAATGCCCTCATTTGCAAGAAATCAGTAACAATTTAAATTATTGAGGGTGATTAGCGTAGAAAAATGATTAAATTTTACCAAAGTTTCCAAACATATTGGCGTTTGTATGCTGAATGATAAATGGTGCATATCATTTGTTCATTCCATCTGTTGGTACATCACATTTGTTTTTCGTTTTGTCGTCAAAATTAATAGCTTTTGCTGAACTTAATGTCAGTCTTTGAAAATGCGATGTTTTACCCTTTTTTGTACATGAGATAAACTACAAACACATATATACATATTTTTGAAGTTGGGTTTTCACACCACATTCAAAAATTATTAAAATCTAATAAAGTTAGAAAATTATAAAAGCTATTAAAATAATAAAATAAGAAATAAGAAATAAGAAAATTAAGAATTAGTAACATTACAATAAAATAAACAAAAATAGAAAATTACGGATGAGGAGGATGGTTCCAGTATGGGTCCCAAGTGTAGTGACCCGAACTTTTCCATGTTTATATATATTAATTGAGATTGATATTTACATGATTAAATGTTTCCAACATGTTAAGCAATCAAACTTGTTAAGACTTGATTAATTGAAATATGTTTCATATAGACAATTGACCACCCAAGTTGACCGGCGATTCACGAACGTTAAAACTTGTAAAAATGACTTGACGATATATATATGGATATACATATGGTTAACATGAGATTATGATAAGTAAGTATCTCCATAAGTATATTAACAATGAGTTATATACATATAAACAAGACTACTAACTTAAGGATTTCGAAACGAGACATATATGTAACGATTATCGTTGTAACGACATTTAAATGTATATATATCATATTAAGATATATTAATATATCATAATATCATGATAATATAATAATTTAACATCTCATTAGATATAATAAACAATGGGTTAACAACATTAATTGAGATCGTTAACTTAAAGGTTTCAAAACAACACTTACATGTAACGACTAACGATGACTTAACGACTCCGTTAAAATGTATATACATGTAGTGTATTTAGATGTATTAAAATACTTTTGGAAGACTTCAAGACATATATCAAAACACTCATACTTAACAAAAATGGTTACAGTTACTTTCCCATTCTTTTCTTTCATCAAGAATTCTAGTCGTATTCTTACCCGTATTATACACAGCTTCAAAACGTACTTACTATGGGTATATACCAATAGGAACTAGCATGGGATTCCACTCTTGATTATGTCATGTATGACTAATCAATTTTAACTTCTACCATGAGCTAGTCAACTAACTAGAACTCCTTTTAACCCCACTCACCACTCACCAATTAACACTCATCATTCACTCCATTTCACTTCCAAATCTCTTTCTAATTCTCTCTCAACACACCCACACTATTATGAACGTATTTTTCCAGTAGTTAATCATCATCTTCATCAAAAATCACTTCAAGAATCAAGCTATAATCATCATAGGAAGAACACTTCAAGAATACTTCAAAAATCCCTTCAAGTTTACTAATTTACTTCCAAGCTTTCTAATCCATTCCAAGTAATCATCTAAGATCAAGAAATCTTTGTTATATACAGTAGGTTATCTTTCTTATTCAAGGTAATATTCATATTCAAACTTTGATTCAATTTCTATAACTATAAACTATCTTAATTCGAGCAAAAATCTTACTTGAACTTGTTTTTGTGTCATGATCCTACTTCAAGAACTTTCAAGCCATCCAAGATCCTTTGAAGCTAGATCATTTCTTGTCACTTCCAGTAGGTTTACCTACTAAACTTGAGGTAGTAATGATGTTCATAACATCATTCGATTCATATATATAAAACTATCTTATTCGAAGGTTTAAACTCGTAATCACTAGAACATAGTTTAGTTAATTCTAAACTTGTTCGCAAACGAAAGTTAATCCTTCTAACTTGACTTTTAAAATTAACTAAACACATGTTCTATATCTATATGATATGCTAACTTAATGATTTAAAACCTGGAAACACGAAAAACACCGTAAAACCGGATTTACGCCGTCGTAGTAACACCGCGGGCTGTTTTGGGTTAGTTAATTAAAAACTATGATAAACTTTGATTTAAAAGTTGTTCTGAGAAAATGATTTTTATTATGAACATGAAACTATATCCAAAAATTATGGTTAAACTCAAAGTGGAAGTATGTTTTCTAAAATGGTCATCTAGACGTCGTTCTTTCGACTGAAATGACTACCTTTACAAAAACGACTTGTAACTTATTTTTCCGACTATAAACCTATACTTTTTCTGTTTAGATTCATAAAATACAGTTCAATATGAAACCATAGCAATTTGATTCATTCAAAACGGATTTAAAATGAAGAAGTTATGGGTAAAACAAGATTGGATAATTTTTCTCATTTTAGCTACGTGAAAATTGGTAACAAATCTATTCCAACCATAACTTAATCAACTTGTATTGTATATTATGTAATCTTGAGATACCATAGACACGTATACAATGTTTCGACCTATCATGTCGACACATCTATATATATTTCGGAACAACCATAGACACTCTATATGTGAATGTTGGAGTTAGCTATACAGGGTTGAGGTTGATTCCAAAATATATATAGTTTGAGTTGTGATCAATACTGAGATACGTATACACTGGGTCGTGGATTGATTCAAGATAATATTTATTGATTTATTTCTGTACATCTAACTGTGGACAACTAGTTGTAGGTTACTAACGAGGACAGCTGACTTAATAAACTTAAAACATCAAAATATATTAAAAGTGTTGTAAATATATTTTGAACATACTTTAATATATATGTATATATTGTTATAGGTTCGTGAATCAACAGTGGCCAAGTCTTACTTCTCGACGAAGTAAAAATCTGTGAAAGTGAGTTATAGTCCCACTTTTAAAATCTAATATTTTTGGGATGAGAATACATGCAGGTTTTATAAATGATTTACAAAATAGACACAAGTACGTGAAACTACATTCTATGGTTGAATTATCGAAATCGAATATGCCCCTTTTTATTAAGTCTGGTAATCTAAGAATTAGGGAACAGACACCCTAATTGACGCGAATCCTAAAGATAGATCTATTGGGCTTAACAAACCCCATCCAAAGTACCGGATGCTTTAGTACTTCGAAATTTATATCATATCCGAAGGGTGTCCCGGAATGATGGGGATATTCTTATATATGCATCTTGTTAATGTCGGTTATTCTTATATATCATATCCGAAGGGTGTCCCGGAATGATGGGGATATTCTTACATTCACCATATGAATGATTTTTATCTCTATGTATGGGATATGTATTGAAATATGAAATCTTGTGGTCTATTATTATGATTTGATATATATAGGTTAAACCTATAACTCACCAACATTTTTGTTGACGTTTTAAAGCATGTTTATTCTCAGGTGATTATTAAGAGCTTCCGCTGTCGCATACTTAAATAAGGACGAGATTTGGAGTCCATGCTTGTATGATATTGTGTAAAAACTGCATTCAAGAAACTTATTTTGTTGTAACATATTTGTATTGTAAACCATTATGTAATGGTCGTGTGTAAACAGGATATTTTAGATTATCATTATTTGATAATCTACGTAAAACTTTTAAACCTTTATTGATGAAATAAAGGTTATGGTTTGTTTTAAAATGAATGCAGTCTTTGAAAAATGTCTCATATAGAGGTCAAAACCTCGCAACGAAATCAATTAATATGGAACGTTTTTAATCAATAAGAACGGGACATTTCAGTTGGTATCAGAGCGTTGGTCTTAGAGAACCAGAATTTTGCATTAGTGTGTCTTATGTAGTTTGTTAGGATGCATTAGTGAGTCTGGACTTCGACCGTGTTTACTTGAAAAATGATTGCTTAACAAATTTTGTTGGAAACTATATATTTTTAACATGTGAATATTATGTGATATATTAATCTCTTAACGCGTTTGATATTATGTAATAGATGTCTACCTCTAGAACAAGTCCCATTGACTCACCTAATAATAATGAAGAGTCAAATGTAAATTGGAATGATTCGTGGACTGATTCACAAGTTCCCGAAGAGGAACCGGAAGAAGAGTCGGAACCAGAAGAAGAATCGGAATCGGAAGAAGAATCGGAACCGGATGAAGAAATAGAACCGGTGGGGGAAATAATAAAACGGTTAAGTAAAAGAAAATCCTCAACCAACCGACCAAGGTTAATTATGGTCAATGGTGTTTCCGCTAAGGAAGCAAAATATTGGGAGGATTACCAATTCTCCGATGAATCGGATTCCGACGAGAATTCCGATGATGTTATAGAAATTACCCCAACTGAATTTAAAAAGGCAAAAGAAAATAATAAGGGAAAGGGCATAAAAATAGAGAAATCTAATTCCAACCCCGATGAACTTTATATGTATCGTCAACCCCCGAAGTCCTTAAGTTGTAACAATGACCCGGGAACCTCTAAACCACCAGGTTTTTCTAAACCAATGTGGAAAATAACGGCTCGTATTAGGGGAACATCATATATCCCTAGAAACTTGGGAAAACGAACCAAAACCAAAGAAGAAGAAACAAGCGAGTCGGAATAAGATAGTTGTATTCGTGTGGTGTAATATATGTAATATAGTGTGCTTATGCTTTATGATATATGTAAAAATTGCTTGTATTAATAAGTATTTTTTTATGAATCTAACTCTTGTCTATTTTACAGTATAAAAACACAAAATGGATAGACAACCCAATATTTTAAGAGACCTACCCGGAGACATGATTGATGAAATCTTGTCTAGAGTCGGTCAGAATTCCTCGGCACAACTATTTAAGGCGAGATCAGTTTGTAAGACATTCGAAGAACGTTCCAAGAATGATTTGGTTTATAAAAGGCTTTCGTTCGGAAGATGGGGGATATCACATTGGGAAATCCATAAGTTACGATGTGTTTACTTTGACGCATATATTGCGGGGAACCCAAATGCTATTTTACGCAACGGGTTAAGAAATTATTTTGACTCAGTATATCCAAATATAGGACTTCGTGATTTAGAAAAAGCGGCTAACATGCAACATAAAGAAGCATGTTATGCTTACGGGTTAGTAATGTTCGCTTCTCACCAAAGTGAGAACAAGAACATCGGGCTACAACTATTAAACAAAACGTTCCCTCAAGTGACGGAGTCGGTAATTGGGGTAAGAAATGAGGTTTTTAGGTTATTACGAGACTGTTGGTCATTACGTAACCCTCGTCCCTTTGACGACGTTACAACACGCTGTCTTATCAACGGCCATAACGGTTATGTTCCACAAGACCAAGGATGGGAAGTAATCCTAGTAAAACCAGAATGCATGACTTGTTTCTGGACGTATGAATTACGTGTCTTTATTGCCTTTGCTGAACGACTTGTGTACTAGCTAGAATTATCTTCACAACCATCTTGTATCAAATTTATTGTGTGCTATATTTCATGCTATATGTAAAATAAGCGGTATTGTAAGTTTGTAAAATATTGTGTAAAAGTTTGAACGCGAAATATTATTACAATCAGTTTTTCATATAGAATTGTAGTAGTTGAATTGTATATTAGCTACTAAGTATGAACTTAACGGGTAGGTACTACCCGAATTTAAACTTATAAAACGCTAATATGAAGAAAAAGCTTTTATAAATGAGTTCATATTATGCTACAAAATACTATTAACTACTCTTAATATTCTGTATGATTAACTTGTTCCATTTAACTATTTTGAAGGAAATGGCACCGACTACTCGACACACCGTGAATATGAATGAAGAGGAATTCCGTACTTTTCTAGCTTCAAACATAGCCGCAGTACAGGCTGCGCTATATACCAACAATAACCTTGGATCTGGCAGTACAGGAAATCGTGTAGGATGCACCTACAAAGAATTCACTGCCTGCAAACCTTTGGAATTTGATGGAACCGAAGGACCGATCGGATTGAAACGGTGGACCGAGAAGGTCGAATCGGTGTTTGCCATAAGTAAGTGTACTGAAGAGGACAAAGTGAAGTACGCTACGCATACCTTTACAGGTTCTGTGTTAACATGGTGGAATACCTATCTAGAGCAAGTGGGACAAGATGATGCGTACGCACTACCGTGGTCAGCATTCAAGCACTTGATGAACGAGAAGTACCGTCCCAGAACCGAGGTCAATAAGCTCAAGACAGAACTTAGAGGGTTACGAACCCAAGGATTTGATATTACCACTTATGAAAGACGATTCACAGAATTGTGCCTATTGTGTCCGGGAGCATTCGAAGATGAGGAAGAGAAGATCGACGCGTTTGTGAAAGGATTACCAGAAAGAATCCAAGAAGATATAAGTTCACACGAGCCCGCCTCCATACAACAGGCATGTAGAATGGCTCACAAACTAGTGAACCAGATTGAAGAAAGAATTAAAGAACAGACTGCTGAAGAGGCCAATGTGAAGCAAGTCAAAAGAAAGTGGGAGGAAAACGGTGATAAGAATCACCAATACAATAACAACAGCAATTATAACAATAATCGCAACAACTATCCTAACAATCGCAACATCAATCGCAACTACAACAAACGGTCCAACAACAACAACAACAACAACAGCAACCACAACAATCATCTTAACAACAATAATAACCGCAACAACAACAACAATCAGAAGCAGCTATGCCAAAGGTGTGAAAAGTATCACTCGGGGTTCTGCACCAAATTTTGCAACAAGTGTAAAAGAAATGGTCATAGCGCGGCGAAGTGTGATGTCTACGGACCAGGGGTTAACAGAACGAAAGGAACAAATGGTGTCGGAACAAGTAATGGCGGAGCAAGTAGTGTCGGAGCAAGTTATGCCAATGTAGTTTGTTATAAATGTGGAAAACCGGGCCACATTATTAGAAATTGCCCGAACCAGGAGAACACGAATGGACAAGGCCGCGGAAGAGTTTTCAATATTAATGCGGCAGAGGCACAGGAAGACCCGGAGCTTGTTACGGGTACGTTTCTTATTGACAATAAATCTGCTTACGTTTTATTTGATTCGGGTGCGGATAGAAGCTATATGAGTAGAGATTATTGTGCTAAATTAAGTTGTCCATTGACGCCTTTGGATAGTAAATTTTTACTCGAATTAGCAAATGGTAAATTAATTTCAGCAGATAATATATGTCGGAATCGAGAAATTAAACTGGTTAGCGAAACATTTAAGATTGATTTGATACCAGTAGAGTTAGGGAGTTTTGATGTGATAATCGGTATGGACTGGTTGAAAGAAGTGAAAGCAGAGATCGTTTGTTACAAAAATGCAATTCGCATTATACGAGAAAAAGGAAAACCCTTAATGGTGTACGGAGAAAAGGGCAACACGAAGCTACATCTTATTAGTAATTTGAAGGCACAAAAACTAATAAGAAAAGGTTGCTATGCTGTTCTAGCACACGTCGAGAAAGTACAAACTGAAGAAAAGAGCATCAATGATGTTTCCATTGCAAAAGAATTTCCCGATGTATTTCCGAAAGAATTACCGGGATTACCCCCACAGCGATCCGTTGAATTTCAAATAGATCTTGTACCAGGAGCTGCACCAATAGCTCGTGCTCCTTACAGACTCGCACCCAGCGAGATGAAAGAACTGCAAAGCCAATTACAAGAACTTTTAGAGCGTGGTTTCATTCGACCAAGCACATCACCGTGGGGAGCTCCTGTTTTGTTTGTCAAGAAGAAAGATGGTACATTCAGGTTGTGTATCGACTACCGAGAGTTGAACAAACTTACCATCAAGAACCGCTACCCACTACCGAGAATCGACGACTTATTTGATCAACTACAAGGCTCGTCTGTTTATTCAAAGATTGACTTACGTTCCGGGTATCATCAAATGCGGGTGAAAGAAGATGATATTCCAAAGACTGCTTTCAGAACACGTTACGGTCATTACGAGTTTATGGTCATGCCGTTTGGTTTAACTAATGCACCAGCTGTGTTCATGGACCTTATGAACCGAGTGTGTGGACCATACCTTGACAAGTTTGTCATTGTTTTCATTGATGACATACTTATTTACTCAAAGAATGACCAAGAACACGGTGAACATTTGAGAAAGGTGTTAGAAGTATTGAGGAAGGAAGAATTGTACGCTAAGTTTTCAAAGTGTGCATTTTGGTTGGAAGAAGTTCAATTCCTCAGTCACATAGTGAACAAAGAAGGTATTAAGGTGGATCCGGCAAAGATAGAAACTGTTGAAAAGTGGGAAACCCCGAAAACTCCGAAACACATACGCCAGTTTTTAGGACTAGCTGGTTACTACAGAAGGTTCATCCAAGACTTTTCCAGAATAGCAAAACCCTTGACTGCATTAACGCATAAAGGGAAGAAATTTGAATGGAATGATGAACAAGAGAAAGCGTTTCAGTTATTGAAGAAAAAGCTAACTACGGCACCTATATTGTCATTGCCTGAAGGGAATGATGATTTTGTGATTTATTGTGACGCATCAAAGCAAGGTCTCGGTTGTGTATTAATGCAACGAACGAAGGTGATTGCTTATGCGTCTAGACAATTGAAGATTCACGAACAAAATTATACGACGCATGATTTGGAATTAGGCGCGGTTGTTTTTGCATTAAAGACTTGGAGGCACTACTTATATGGGGTCAAAAGTATTATATATACCGACCACAAAAGTCTTCAACACATATTTAATCAGAAACAACTGAATATGAGGCAGCGTAGGTGGATTGAATTATTGAATGATTACGACTTTGAGATTCGTTACCACCCGGGAAAGGCAAATGTGGTAGCCGATGCCTTGAGCAGGAAGAACAGAGAACCCATTCGAGTAAAATCTATGAATATAATGATTCATAATAACCTTACTACTCAAATAAAGGAGGCGCAACAAGGAGTTTTAAAAGAAGGAAATTTAAAGGATGAAATACCCAAAGGATCGGAGAAGCATCTTAATATTCGGGAAGACGGAACCCGGTATAGGGCTGAAAGGATTTGGGTACCAAGATTTGGAGATATGAGAGAAATGGTACTTAGAGAAGCTCATAAAACCAGATACTCAATACATCCTGGAACGGGGAAGATGTACAAGGATCTCAAGAAACATTTTTGGTGGCCGGGTATGAAAGCCGATGTTGCTAAATATGTAGGAGAATGTTTGACGTGTTCTAAGGTCAAAGCTGAGCATCAGAAACCATCAGGTCTACTTCAACAACCCGAAATCCCAGAATGGAAATGGGAAAACATTACCATGGATTTCATCACTAAATTGCCAAGGACTGCAAGTGGTTTTGATACTATTTGGGTAATAGTTGATCGTCTCACCAAATCAGCACACTTTCTGCCAATAAGAGAAGATGACAAGATGGAGAAGTTAGCACGACTGTATTTGAAGGAAGTCGTCTCCAGACATGGAATACCAATCTCTATTATCTCTGATAGGGATGGCAGATTTATTTCAAGATTCTGGCAGACATTACAGCAAGCATTAGGAACTCGTCTAGACATGAGTACTGCCTATCATCCACAAACTGATGGGCAGAGCGAAAGGACGATACAAACGCTTGAAGACATGCTACGAGCATGTGTTATTGATTTCGGAAACAGTTGGGATCGACATCTACCGTTAGCAGAATTTTCCTACAACAACAGCTACCATTCAAGCATTGAGATGGCGCCGTTTGAAGCAATTTATGGTAGAAAGTGCAGGTCTCCGATTTGTTGGAGTGAAGTGGGGGATAGACAGATTACGGGTCCGGAGATTATACAAGAAACTACCGAGAAGATCATCCAAATTCAACAACGGTTGAAAACCGCCCAAAGTCGACAAAAGAGCTACGCTGACATTAAAAGAAAAGATATAGAATTTGAAATTGGAGAGATGGTCATGCTTAAAGTTGCACCTTGGAAAGGCGTTGTTCGATTTGGTAAACGAGGGAAATTAAATCCAAGGTATATTGGACCATTCAAGATTATTGATCGTGTCGGACCAGTAGCTTACCGGCTTGAGTTACCTCAACAACTCGCGGCTGTACATAACACTTTCCACGTCTCGAATTTGAAGAAATGTTTTGCTAAAGAAGATCTCACTATTCCGTTAGATGAAATCCAAATCAATGAAAAACTCCAATTCATCGAAGAACCCGTCGAAATAATGGATCGTGAGGTTAAAAGACTTAAGCAAAACAAGATACCAATTGTTAAGGTTCGATGGAATGCTCGTAGAGGACCCGAGTTCACCTGGGAGCGTGAAGATCAGATGAAGAAGAAATACCCGCATCTATTTCCAGAAGATTCGTCAACACCTTCAACAGCTTAAAATTTCGGGACGAAATTTATTTAACGGGTAGGTACTGTAGTGACCCGAACTTTTCCATGTTTATATATATTAATTGAGATTGATATTTACATGATTAAATGTTTCCAACATGTTAAGCAATCAAACTTGTTAAGACTTGATTAATTGAAATATGTTTCATATAGACAATTGACCACCCAAGTTGACCGGCGATTCACGAACGTTAAAACTTGTAAAAATGACTTGACGATATATATATGGATATACATATGGTTAACATGAGATTATGATAAGTAAGTATCTCCATAAGTATATTAACAATGAGTTATATACATATAAACAAGACTACTAACTTAAGGATTTCGAAACGAGACATATATGTAACGATTATCGTTGTAACGACATTTAAATGTATATATATCATATTAAGATATATTAATATATCATAATATCATGATAATATAATAATTTAACATCTCATTAGATATAATAAACAATGGGTTAACAACATTAATTGAGATCGTTAACTTAAAGGTTTCAAAACAACACTTACATGTAACGACTAACGATGACTTAACGACTCCGTTAAAATGTATATACATGTAGTGTATTTAGATGTATTAAAATACTTTTGGAAGACTTCAAGACATATATCAAAACACTCATACTTAACAAAAATGGTTACAGTTACTTTCCCATTCTTTTCTTTCATCAAGAATTCTAGTCGTATTCTTACCCGTATTATACACAGCTTCAAAACGTACTTACTATGGGTATATACCAATAGGAACTAGCATGGGATTCCACTCTTGATTATGTCATGTATGACTAATCAATTTTAACTTCTACCATGAGCTAGTCAACTAACTAGAACTCCTTTTAACCCCACTCACCACTCACCAATTAACACTCATCATTCACTCCATTTCACTTCCAAATCTCTTTCTAATTCTCTCTCAACACACCCACACTATTATGAACGTATTTTTCCAGTAGTTAATCATCATCTTCATCAAAAATCACTTCAAGAATCAAGCTATAATCATCATAGGAAGAACACTTCAAGAATACTTCAAAAATCCCTTCAAGTTTACTAATTTACTTCCAAGCTTTCTAATCCATTCCAAGTAATCATCTAAGATCAAGAAATCTTTGTTATATACAGTAGGTTATCTTTCTTATTCAAGGTAATATTCATATTCAAACTTTGATTCAATTTCTATAACTATAAACTATCTTAATTCGAGCAAAAATCTTACTTGAACTTGTTTTTGTGTCATGATCCTACTTCAAGAACTTTCAAGCCATCCAAGATCCTTTGAAGCTAGATCATTTCTTGTCACTTCCAGTAGGTTTACCTACTAAACTTGAGGTAGTAATGATGTTCATAACATCATTCGATTCATATATATAAAACTATCTTATTCGAAGGTTTAAACTCGTAATCACTAGAACATAGTTTAGTTAATTCTAAACTTGTTCGCAAACGAAAGTTAATCCTTCTAACTTGACTTTTAAAATTAACTAAACACATGTTCTATATCTATATGATATGCTAACTTAATGATTTAAAACCTGGAAACACGAAAAACACCGTAAAACCGGATTTACGCCGTCGTAGTAACACCGCGGGCTGTTTTGGGTTAGTTAATTAAAAACTATGATAAACTTTGATTTAAAAGTTGTTCTGAGAAAATGATTTTTATTATGAACATGAAACTATATCCAAAAATTATGGTTAAACTCAAAGTGGAAGTATGTTTTCTAAAATGGTCATCTAGACGTCGTTCTTTCGACTGAAATGACTACCTTTACAAAAACGACTTGTAACTTATTTTTCCGACTATAAACCTATACTTTTTCTGTTTAGATTCATAAAATACAGTTCAATATGAAACCATAGCAATTTGATTCATTCAAAACGGATTTAAAATGAAGAAGTTATGGGTAAAACAAGATTGGATAATTTTTCTCATTTTAGCTACGTGAAAATTGGTAACAAATCTATTCCAACCATAACTTAATCAACTTGTATTGTATATTATGTAATCTTGAGATACCATAGACACGTATACAATGTTTCGACCTATCATGTCGACACATCTATATATATTTCGGAACAACCATAGACACTCTATATGTGAATGTTGGAGTTAGCTATACAGGGTTGAGGTTGATTCCAAAATATATATAGTTTGAGTTGTGATCAATACTGAGATACGTATACACTGGGTCGTGGATTGATTCAAGATAATATTTATTGATTTATTTCTGTACATCTAACTGTGGACAACTAGTTGTAGGTTACTAACGAGGACAGCTGACTTAATAAACTTAAAACATCAAAATATATTAAAAGTGTTGTAAATATATTTTGAACATACTTTAATATATATGTATATATTGTTATAGGTTCGTGAATCAACAGTGGCCAAGTCTTACTTCTCGACGAAGTAAAAATCTGTGAAAGTGAGTTATAGTCCCACTTTTAAAATCTAATATTTTTGGGATGAGAATACATGCAGGTTTTATAAATGATTTACAAAATAGACACAAGTACGTGAAACTACATTCTATGGTTGAATTATCGAAATCGAATATGCCCCTTTTTATTAAGTCTGGTAATCTAAGAATTAGGGAACAGACACCCTAATTGACGCGAATCCTAAAGATAGATCTATTGGGCTTAACAAACCCCATCCAAAGTACCGGATGCTTTAGTACTTCGAAATTTATATCATATCCGAAGGGTGTCCCGGAATGATGGGGATATTCTTATATATGCATCTTGTTAATGTCGGTTACCAGGTGTTCACCATATGAATGATTTTTATCTCTATGTATGGGATATGTATTGAAATATGAAATCTTGTGGTCTATTATTATGATTTGATATATATAGGTTAAACCTATAACTCACCAACATTTTTGTTGACGTTTTAAAGCATGTTTATTCTCAGGTGATTATTAAGAGCTTCCGCTGTCGCATACTTAAATAAGGACGAGATTTGGAGTCCATGCTTGTATGATATTGTGTAAAAACTACATTCAAGAAACTTATTTTGTTGTAACATATTTGTATTGTAAACCATTATGTAATGGTCGTGTGTAAACAGGATATTTTAGATTATCATTATTTGATAATCTACGTAAAACTTTTAAACCTTTATTGATGAAATAAAGGTTATGGTTTGTTTTAAAATGAATGCAGTCTTTGAAAAACGTCTCATATAGAGGTCAAAACCTCGCAACGAAATCAATTAATATGGAACGTTTTTAATCAATAAGAACGGGACATTTCACCAAGCGTATCCATAGATACTTTAAATGCTTGGGCCGGGTCATATGTAGGATATGGTGGTCGGCTCTCTAAAGTCCAAGGAGCAAATTCGGGCATAACGGTAGGAATGTAGTCTCTACCTACGTGTGTACAATGACTTATGATTTGGCTTTGATGATACTGTCAATCTTGAAATGCTTTTTGTCTAGCCATTTCATACTCGTGTCGAGCCATAAAAATTTGCATTTTCGTCATTGGATTACCCCCTCCCGGTTGACCTTGCTGTTGATCTCTCTCAACTTGTGGATGCCTGCCATCATAACGTGCTGCCGCGTTATTTCATTTCTTTAAGACCTTAGCACCATGATAAACATGCAAATCTATTCTATCGCGGGGTTCTGGTTCTGCCATTAATAATCCCCCCCGAATTCTATCCACACCGAGATATTCAGCAATTAAAGTAATAAATATACCACCTCCTATTATGCTACCACGCCTCATACCCCTAACCATAGTCAATAAATAATAACCCATACAAAAAGGTATACTTACAGCGCTATGTGGGTCTCGAATACACATGTGGTAAAACAAATCCTGTTCATTTACCTTTTCCTTATTCTTACCTCGTTGTGTAATCGAATTGGCTAAAAACCTATGGATTACTCTTAATTCAGCTCTATCAATATCAAGATAAGAGTATAATCCCCCTGGAATCGGCGATGGCTAGTCATCCTACTCCATACGTCATTTGTATCAAAATTCTCATCCACCCTCCTACCATAAACTATTAACCTCTGGCAATCATAAGATGCTAGCTCCTCAGGCGTATATATACCTAAAGCTCGAGCCATGTCTAGTAAGGACATATGGCGCATCTCCCCTCCTAATAAAAATCTAATAAAACTACGATCGGTTAAAGTATCTACCCGATCATTTATTTCAATAGTACACAATAACTCTATACACCATTCTCTATATACAGGTCTAAGCATGTTAAATAAATGTACCCAATCACTAAAAGTAGAATTACCATACCTTTGAGTAAGTAATTCCCTGATTGGCTCGGCCAATTCCACTACCCCTAATTGTGCCCAATCTATAACTCTGGGTACCTCAACATTATTAGACACAAGGTTGTGCAGGTTCTTTTGATATTTTGGATAGTCTATCCAATATATATTAAATCTCAAATTCGGATGTAAATCTGCCTCATGAATGTTTGAATATGAAACAATTGGGTGAGGCATATCTTGTCGGTATTGGTTATTAATTTCCTGTTGATTTGCATCTTCCGGAGGAGCATTGCGAGCCTGGAATGAAGATTCACCGCTTTCAGTCTGCAAAATAAACATAAATTTTTTTTTTTTTGCATCCAAATATGTATTAGTTTTAGCAAAATCATAAATCTAAACAATTACAATGACATGTTTAATCCATATTAAACTCTATACACATTTTCAAAATATTAACAATTCTACATTTTTACAAATATACTTTTACAAAAATGTATACAAAGTTTCTTCGCATTTAACTTCTAAAACATGTCAAAAATAATCATTATAACAATTATACAAGTTCCTCATGGCATTCATATCAATTAAATCAAGTTTATGCAATTTTGGTTCAAAAAGTCCACTTTAATCTTCATAAATCATGTTTAGGATCAAAGTTTTGATCATTTAGCAACCTAAACATGTTACACTACTCAATTTAGTATAAACTAACAACAAAATTCGGCCATAACCTGTTTATATCAAAAAGCCCTAATTTTGCTCAAGAACACAAACCCTAGATTATTCAAAAATTGAAGTTCAAAGCTTCTAATCATGTTAAATAGCATCAATCTAGGTTATACAAGCATAATACACAAACAATTGAAGCATTATTACACTAGAAAGCATCAAAATCGAATTAGGCATAAAATTGTTCAAGAACACTAAAAATTCGGATTAAATGGTATTTAGGTGTAGAAATTTACCGATTTCCTTGAGTAATTCCTTGATAATAGTCTCCTCATTGTGATTTTATGAAAGATTTGATGAAAAATAGTGAAAAATTACGAATTTGGGCGATTTTTTGTGTGTTTTTTCGCAGAAAAATGGGTGTGAGTGTGCAAACTGGTCTGTTCGACCAGTTATATTTTTTCTGGATTTTTGATGCTCCGCGAGTGCGGTGGTGGGAACCCACAAAGCACCGCGAGTCGCGGCGATATATATATATATATATATATATATATATATATATATATATATATATATATATATATATATTTTTTTTTATTTATAAAACCTTATAACTTTATAAAACATAAAATTAATTTAAAAATTAAAATTTTGTTTCTTTTTAGAATGAGGGCGTTTAGGATCGGTGTCTTAGTCCGTCCTTTGACAAAAATTTTAAAATTTGTCATTTTTAAGCGCGGTTTTAAAAGCAAAGATTTTTGGGTTTTTTTTAATGTTTTTGGCATATTTTAATTCAATAAGATTAAAAATAATGATAATAAAAGTTCTCGTCCCTCCCTCGGGTAAAGAAATTTCGGTTCAACGACCTAGTCTTCAACTTACGACGAATTTTAAAAATTATATTTTTAACTTAGCGAAATAAAGTAAATTTTTGTTTTTAAATTCACACCAAACTTAAATTTAAAATGCATAAAATTAAAAATTCATATTAAAAATTCACACCAAACTTAAATTATATTTTTGTTTTTATACATATAAACTTATATTAAAAATATTAATTTTTCAAATAATTACAAACTTAAATATATTGATTTTAAAAAAATTCACAATATTAATTTAATATTTATATATTAATTTTAAAAACATGGTAAAAATAAAATTAAAAATCTTTTTGGCTTTTATCCCATTTTAATCAATCAAATATTATCAAAAATATGCGCCCCTCTTTTCGGTAAAGTAATTTCGGTTCCATGACCTAATTTAACTCATGACGAATTTTTGAAATATTTTTTGTTGATTGATTAAAGATATTTATACCCTAAGAATAAACGTTAAATTTCGCAGTGATGTAATTAATTTTTGTATGATATCAATAATTTCGGTCGTAAGACCTAATTTTATCGAATACCAATTTAATACTTTATAGCGAACAATTTAGCGTTTATTATCAAAAGGTTAAAAATAAAAATAAAAATAAAAATGAAAACTGTACAAACTTACCTGTGAAAGAGATTTCTTAGTGATATGCTCTAGCCCACTCATAAGATAGTCGGACTAATTGGTTTTCCATAGCTACATAGGCGTAACCTCGAGCATTTATCGATTTTTCTTCTAAACATATGAACAGTCCGTCTCTGCATAAAGTAACAAATTCGGTGTTTGAATAGGTTTGATTATTTGAACATTTACCTTCGTGTGACCATTTTCCGCATTTGTGACATCTTTCAAGGTGTCGTGCTCTTCTTTTCGCTGCGGATTTTGATTTTTCTTTACCAAATTGTAACTTATTATTTTCGCATCTGGATTCTTTTCTTAATTCGTCTAATTTGCCTCTGATTAATGATACTATTTCACTTGAAAGGGTGTCATTATTCCGTTTAGTAATCAAAGCGTGTAGCATTAGACCATGGTTTAATTCACAGGAAGTCTTCATTTCGTAAAACCTAAAAAAAATAAAAATTTAGAATGGGGGGAGAAGACTAGTTCTTTAGGGTCTGCTAGGGAAAGACCATTCGGGTTCCATTTTCGAGAACAACACGAAAACAGAAAATCTAACTCTAACAGAAATACATATTATCCTTAAAAGACTTGATTCTCCCCACACTTAGTTAGCTTTGGTGTTGAAATTGTGATTAACTTCGTTGTCAACTTCCATCGGACTATCTATGTAATGTTTAACTCTGTGACCATTAACTTTAAATTCAATCCCATTTGAATTTATTAATTCTACTGTTCCGTATGGGAAAAATCTTTTGACTATGAATGGTCCAGACCATCTTGATTTCAATTTTTCAGGAAATAGCTTGAATCGTGAATTGAAAAGAAGAACTCTGTCTCCTTCTTTAAATTCTTTTGAACTTCTGATTCTTTTATCATGCCATTTCTTCATTCTTTCTTTATAGATCAACGAATTTTCGTATGCTTCATGTCTCAATTCTTCTAATTCGTTTAATTGACTTAACCGTAGACGTCCAGCTTCATGTAAATCAAGATTACATGTCTTCAAAGCCGAGAATGCTTTGTGTTCAATTTCTACTGGAAGATGACATGCTTTTCCGAAAACGAGTTTAAAAGGTGTGGTTCCAATTGGAGTTTTGTAGGCTGTTCTAAAAGCCCAGAGTGCATCCTCCAATTTAATGGACCATTCCTTCGGATTTAATCCTACGGTTTTCTCTAAAATACGTTTTAAAGCTCAGTTGGTATTTTCAATTTATCCACTTGTCTGTGGATGATAAGCAGTGGAGATTTTATGAGTTACTCCATATCTTTTGAGAACTTTCTCAAGTTGATTATTACAGAAATGAGTACCCCGATCACTTATTAAAGCTTTCGGTGTTCCAAACCTTGCAAAAAGGCGTTTTAAAAAGTTGACTACAACTCGTGCATCGTTAGTTGGGAGAGCTTGTGCTTCCGCCCGTTTAGATACATAATCAATGGCTACGAGAATATAGAGATTATTATGAGATTTTGGAAATGGACCCATAAAGTCAATACCCCAAATGTCAAATACTTCACATACTTGAATGACATTTTGTGGCATTTCATCACGTTGACTTATTTTTCCGGCCCTTTGACAAGCATCACAGGATTTGCAAAGAAGGTGTGCGTCTTTGTAAATTGTAGGCCAATAGAATCCAGCATCGTAAACTTTTCTTGCTGTTAGTTGAGGCCCAAAATACCCTCCTGTTGGTCCTGTGTGACAATGGTTTAAGATTTTACTAGCTTCATCTCCGTATACACGTCGGCGTATTATTCCATCAGGACAACTTTTAAACAAATGTGGATCTTCCCAGAAATAGTGTTTTATATCACTAAAGAATTTCTTTCGTTTTTTGTACGACAATCCTTTTTCAAGGAATTCACATACTAAATAGTTTGCATAGTCTGCAAACTATGGAATTTCATTATAATCTATCTTCAATAGATATTCATCAGAAAAGTTGTCTTGTATGGCCGATTCATTTAGAACTTCTAATTCAGGATTTTCAAGACGAGAAAGATGATCAGCGGCGAGATTTTCTGCTCCCTTTTTATCTCGAATTTCAATATCAAACTCTTGTAAGAGTAAGATCCAACGGATTAATCGTGGTTTAGCATCTTGTTTCGAAAATAGGTATCTAAGAGCAGAATGGTCGGTATAGACCACCGTTTTAGCTAGAACGAGATATGAACGAAATTTGTCAAAAGCAAAGACAATAGCAAGGAGTTCTTTTTCAGTAGTTGTGTAATTTATTTGTGCTCCTTGTAACGTCTTACTAGCATAATATATAGGTTGAAATCGTTTTTCAATCCTTTGTCCTAAAACGGCTCCCATTGCAAAATCACTTGCATCGCACATTAGTTCAAACGGTAGATTCCAATTTGGTGTTATCATGATCGGCGCATTAGTGAGTTTTTCTTTAAGTATATTAAAAGATTTGATACATTCATCTGAAAAGATGAATGGAGCATCCTTTTCTAGGAGTTTATTCATAGGAGTGGCAATTTTAGAAAAATCTTTTATGAAACGTCGGTAAAAATCGGCATGCCCTAGAAAACTCCTAACTCCTCTAACATTGGTGGGATGTGGAAGTTTAGCAATTACATCTACTTTAGCTCTATTCACTTCAATTCCTTCCTTTGAAATTTTATATCCAAGAACGATGCCTTCTTTAACCATGAAATGACATTTCTCCCAATTAAGTACTAGATTTGATTGTTCGCATCTAATAAGCATTCGTTCAAGATTAACTAGACATGATTCAAATGTATCACCGAAGACTGAAAAGTCATCCATGAAAACTTCCATGCATTCTTCTATCATGTCGTGAAAAATCGCCATCATGCACCTTTGAAAGGTTGCAGTGGCATTGCAAAGTCCAAATGGCATGCGTTTGTAAGCAAAAGTACAATAAGGGTACGTGAACGTGGTTTTCTCTTGATCCTCGGGTGCTATTGGAATCTGAAAATATCCGGAAAAACCATCAAGAAAACAATAGTAACTGTTTTCGGCTAATCTTTCCAACATTTGATCAATGAAAGGTAAGGGAAAGTGATCTTTTCTGGTGGCGTCATTTAATTTTCTATAATCAATACATACACGCCATCCTGTTACAGTCCTAGTCGGAATAAGCTCATTTTTCTCATTTGTGATGACAGTCATGCCACCCTTCTTAGGCACGCATTGAACTGGGCTTACCCATGGACTATCAGAAATTGGATAAATTAAACCTGCATCTAGCAGTTTAATAATTTCTTTCTTAACAACATCTTGCATATTCGGATTTAGTCTTCGTTGGCGTTGCGCATACGTTTTATGACCTTCTTCCATAAGGATTTTATGTGTACAATACGAAGGACTTATTCCTTTAATACCATGAATCTTCCATGCAATAGCTGGTTTATGAGCTTTTAACACAGAAATGAGTTGAGATTTTTCATTTTCAGTAAGAGAAGACGATATTATTACAGGTAATTCAGATTCACCATGTAAATAAGCGTATTCCAAATGGTTTGGAAGTGGCTTTAACTCTAATTTCGGTGGTTCTTCTATCGATGATTTATATCGATATCTGTCTTCTTCTTTTAGCATTTGAATTTCTTTTGTTGTTGGTTCATATCCATTAGCCATAAGTGTAGATAACATTTCAGTTTCATCAATTGGTTCAGTACCTTCTCCTAAAGAACATTCTCCTGTTCCTTGTAATTCTGAAAATTCTTCTAACAATTCTGCATGTGAATCTATAGTTTGAATATAATAGCATGTATCATCTGCAGATTGCAGTTGTTGCATTGCTCTATCAACAGAAAAGGTAACACTCTCGTCCTCTATACTTAGGGTCAGTTTCTTACCAAACACGTCTATCATTGCTTTAGCCGTGTTTAAGAATGGTCTTCCTAATATGAGAGGAACTTGAGAATCTTCTTCCATGTCCAGAACAACAAAATCTACTGGAAATACTAAAGTACCAACTTCAACTAGCATGTTCTCCATTATCCCTCTAGGATATTTTACTGATCTATCGGCTAGTTGTATGCTTATTCTTGTTGGTTTCAATTCTCCAAGGTCTAGTTTAGTGTATAGTGAATACGACATTAAATTTATACTAGCACCTAAGTCTGCCAATGCTTCTATTGAACTAAGACTACCCAAAAAATATGGAATTGTGAAACTTCCTGGATCAGATAGTTTTTCTGGTATCTTATTCAACAGCACTGCTAAACAATTAGCATTCATAGTAACAGCCGAGAGTTCTTCCATTTTCTTTCTATTTGAGATTAGATCTTTCAGAAATTTAGCATATCTAGGCATTCCTGAAATCACATCAATGAAAGGAAGATTTACATTTATCTGTTTAAACATATCCAAGAATTTGGATTTCTCGGCTTCAAGTCCCTCCTTTCTCATTTTACTCGGGTAAGGAAGTGGTGGTTGGTATGGTTTAACATAAGGTTTTGCCTTAACTGTGTTATCTTCATTAACCTTTTCAACTACCGGTTCTTTTTCCTTATCTTGTTCAGGTTGTGGTTCTTGTGGAGTAGGAATAGCTTCCTCAGAAATTACAGGTATTTCAGGTGGTTTAAGTGTAATACCACTTCTTGTGGTAATGGATGTAGCTATTTCATTCCGGGGGTTAGCATTTGTATCACTAGGTAAACTTCCCGGTTTTCTTTCACCTATTAACCTTGCTAGGTTACTTACTTCTTGTTCCAGATTTTGAATAGAAGCTTGTTGATTTCTAAATGCTTGAGCATTTTGTTCATTTGTTTGTTTCTGAGATGTGAAAAATTGCGTTTGAGATTCAACTAGCTTCGTCATCATATCTTCTAAATTCGGATTTTTATCATCGGTTTGTGGTGGTTTGTTTTGAAAATTAGGTCTTTGCTGATTGTAAGTATTATTAGATACTTGTTGATTACTAGGACCTTGTTGGTTGTTGTATGGAACATTTCGATTATAATTCTGGTTTTGGTTGTAAATCAGTCTTGGCGGTTGATAATTATTCTGATAATTATTTCCAGGCCTTTGGTTTAGATATGAAACATTCTCTCTTTGTTCCATTGTTAGTTCAATACTGAGACAATCTTTTGTCAAATGTGGTCCTCCACACTGCTCACAACTAATTCGTATTGAGTGTATATCCTTAGTCATCTTTTCCATTCGTCTCTCGACAGCATCTATCTTTGCGGAAATGGAATCTAAGTCATGGCTAGAATCGGCTCTAGCTGCTTTAGATGATCTAACGATATCTTTTTCTTGGTGCCACTCATGTGAGTGGGAAGCAGTGTTATCAATAATCTTATAAGCATCAGTTTCTGTTTTCTTCATAATAGAACCACCAGCTGCTATGCCTATGTCTTTCCTTGTAGTGATGTCGCATCCTTGGTAGAATATTTGTACTATTTGACAAGTGTCTAAACCATGTTGCGGACATCCTCTCAATAACTTTCCAAATCTGGTCCATGCCTCATATAGAGTTTCATTTGGTTTCTGTGTGAACGTAACAATTTCTCCTTGAAGTCTCACGGCTTTAGATGCCGAAAAGAATTGTTTAAGAAATTTTTCAACTAAAACGTCCCATGTATCAATCGCCCCTTCAGGTAACGATTCCAACCAATATTTGGCTTCTCCCTTTAAAGTCCAGGGAAATAACATGAGATATATCTGTTCATCCTCAACTTCTCTTATTTTAAATAGAGTGCAGATCCTATTAAAGGTACGAAGATGTTCATTTGGATCTTCCTTCAGCGCACCACTAAATTGGCATTGATTAGTCACCATGTGTAGAATTTGTCCTTTGATTTCATAATCTGGCGCATTAATGTCTGGATGAGTAATTGCATGACCTTGGCCAGTGCATTTAGCTCGCATTCGGTCTTCCATACTTAGAGGTTTCAGATTCTCCATGATTGAATTTGTTGAATCTGAATCACTAGAGGATTTTGATTTAATGGTTCGTTCGTCAACAATCTCTGTTTGAATGATTGGTGGTTTCGGAGGAAAGATTAATGGTTCAGGATCTATAAATTGTCCCTGAATATTCTTCGGATTCTCAATTGTGAGGTCGGGTTCAAAAAATGGATTATCGGAAATTTGAATTGGAGTACTTGGTCGACTGGATGACGATTCTAAAGAAAAATCAACGGCGACAATATTTGCTAGATGTCTTGATCGAGTTACAGGTGGTGAACGTACAAAAGGTGGTGAACGTTTTGCTCGGTGCATTCACTGAATATCTTATTAGTTTTTTAAAAAGAAGAAAAATTATATAAGTTATCAAATTAATAGACTTTTCTAATTTCGCCCACGTTTCGAATAGCCAAAAGATGCAGCAGAGGGGCAGGATTCGTTTGGTCTCAATATAATTGAGTAATGTTTGGCTCCAATAACCCGGTCCACGTACAAATCCAACTATTACTACGAACCAGAAAATTTTGATGTCTATCAATTTAACCACTTAAAATAAATTTTCATAATTTTAAGAAATTTTAGAGAAGAAATAGAATAAAAATCTATGTCCTAAAAACTAGAATGACGAGAAATAAGAAAGAAAAAGAGCGCGTCGAAAAACGTCGAAAAATAAAAGATTGAAAAATAATAGGTGTCGAAAAATAAAAATAAGAAAGTAGCGCGTCGAAACTTAAAAAGGAACTAAAAACTAAGAATTAAAAGTTGCGTCTAAAAATATTAAAGCTTACAAGGAATTCTATATCCCAAATGGCAATATCTTAAAAAGGTACTAAAAACTTAGAACACCGTCGCAAAATTCTAAAGCACCTAAATCTTAGTCTAAAGAAAAAGCACTTAAGGGATTTTACGGCAAAGCCTAAAAATATAGAAATAAAAATAACTATGGCAAATACTATGATTTAAAACTAAATACGAGCGAAAAATACAAATATTACGCTAAAACGAATAAAAAAATACAAAATATAAAAATATACTTAAAGTTGTAAAAAGTACAATTTTTATAAAAATATTATTTTTATATTAATTATTTAATAAAACTATTAATTTTATAAACTAATTAAACTAATTATAACTTAATAATACAAATTAAATAAATAACTAAACTAATTAATTAAATAAAACCCTAAAAACTAAATAATTAAATTAATTAAACCCTAATTTCGTATTAATTGCAGTCCTAGGTTGACCTGTCAGATTGACCTCCGCGAGTGCGGTTAGGTACAGTTCAAAAGCTCCGCAAGTCGCGGAGGGTCAAATTTAGGCTGAAAAGGGGTTCGTTTTTGCACAGGTTCAGTTTTTTTATTTTTATTTTTTTATGTTTTTCTGTTTTATCAAATATATATAAAATATAAATATAACTAAATATTTTTATAAAACAATAAAATACTTATTTTTAAACTCAAAAGTAAAAATACTTTTTTTTAAACTTTATATATTTTTTAACAAACTCTTTTTGTATTTTTATATTTAAAAAAAAACTTATATTTTTATACGAAGGACTTAATAAAAACTTTTACAAAATTATATTATTATTATTAATTTTTTTTATATATCATTAGCGTTGCGCTTTCGGCGTTTAAGTCTCCCCGGCAGCGGCGCCAAAAATACTTGATGTTATGCGAGGTGTATATGAAATAGCTTTATTTTTACTAGGAAATACTACTAAATACGATACAATTTTACACAAGATATTTATTTATTTATAGAATGGATATACCTAAACCTTGCTACAACACTTATAGGCAGTGTACCTAATCGTACAGTAGTGTAGTTTTTAGTAAGTCCGGTTCGTTCCACAGGGAATCTTTTAAACAAAGCTTAACGCTATATTATTTTTAATTTATAAAAATACAAATATATATAAGTAATATTATTATTATAAAAGGGGGTTTTTACCGTTTAATGACCGGTTTGTCGATTTTAAAACTTTAGTCGCAGTTAAAACCTAATATAAAATATTAAATAAATAAAAGACTTAATTTAAAGCGTAAAGTAAATAACGATAATGAAATTGCAATAAATAAAAGTGCGATGAAATAAAATTGCGATAATTAAAAAGTGCGATAATTAAAAGTGCAATTAAATACAATGACAATAAATAAAAGTGCGATAATTAGAAGTGCAATTAAATATGAAAATAAAGGAATTATGCTTATTTAAACTTCCGTAATCATGATGTTTGACGTGTTGATTTTAGTTTATTCCCATGGGTTAATTGTTCTTTGTCTTGGATTATTTAATATGTTCGTCTAGTTTTTGTCCATAACAGTCCATCAGTCATAAATATAAAGTGCGAGTGTCCTCATCAAATTATCCTTATACCCGAAGTCAAATATTCCAACTAATTGGGGACTTAAACTGTAACAAGGTTTTAATACTTTGTTTAATAATTACACCAGGATATCGACTGCGTGTAACCCAAGGTTTTAATACTTTGTTATCAATTATGCCAAGTGTCCTTATACATAATTTCACCCCTGTTTTAATAATTCCATAGACTATTAATCCATTCCCGTGTCCGGTTAAATGAACGATTATTCATACATATAAATATCCCGCCCATCGTGTCCGATTGAGTGTATATGGTTATTTATAGGTACGTCCAATTATAAATCTTTATATTAAAATTAACAAACTATCATTTAGTTAAACAAATATAAAGCCCATTAATAGCCCATAGTCTAATTTCCACAAGTGTCGTTCTTTTGTCCAAACCCCAATTATGGTACAAAGCCCAATTACCCAATTTTAGTATTTAGCCCAACATCATGATTACTTCGTTTTAAATAAGCATAATAATAACTTAGCTACGAGACATTAAATTAAAAAGGTTGAACATAACTTACAATGATTAAAAATAGCGTAGCGTTACACGGACAGAATTTCGACTTACACTCTTACAACATTCGCTAACATACCCTTATTATTAGAATTAAAATTAAAATTAAAATATAAATATAAATATATATATATATATATATATATATATATATATATATATATATATATATATATATATATATATATATATACATATACGTTGATGAATGAAGAGAAAAAGATGTGTAAAAATCGGCCGAATGCTCGGCCTTTTATAGGCCCACGTAATACTGTTTGACCTCCGCGAGTGCGGAGGTTTTTGTCTTCAAAGCTCCGCGAGTGCGGAGCCCCTGATTCCAGCTAACATAAGTTTGGCTCCTAGCTTGCCGACAGATTTTATTATATAAATATAATATAAATATATAATTTATATAATTAATTATATATTATATTATATTTTTATACATAATTAATTTGTAACTTTCGGTCCGTTGCGTCGTACGTTGAAAGCTGGTTCATGTCTCGGTTTCGAATTTTTGAACGTCCTTTCGTATGATTTAATATCTTGTACTTTGCGTTTTGCGGCTTGTACTCTTGTCATTTTTAGGCGTTCCTTATCAATAATTTGAACCACTTTGCTTGTACTTTGTACTTTTTAGCTTTTTGGTCGTTTGCGTCTTCAATTTATCGAATCTGCCTTTTGTCTTCACTTTTTATTATTTAAACGAATATTCCTTGTAAATAGGACAACTGCAACTAAAAGCTTGTCTTTCTTGAGGGATAATGCTATGAAATATATGTTTGTTTTTAGCATTATCACCTTGCTACCTGCAAGATGTCCAAATTAGCAATGCATTAGCAGACTTAGGAGCCAGTGTAAACCTAATGCCCTATTCATTATTCAAAAAGCTAGGATTAAATGACTTAAGGCCTACCAGAATGACTATCTAACGCGCAGACAGATCAGTTAAGATTCCTCGAGGAATAGCTAAAGATGTCCTAGTCAGAGTGGATAAGTTTGCATTCCCCGTTGATTTCGTCATTATGGATATTGAGGAAGTCACGAAGGTCCCACTCATACTTGGCAGACCATTCCTAAATACTGCCAAGGCCGTAATTTATGTACACGAGAAATCATTGAAATTAAGAGTTGGAAGTGAAGAAGTCACATTCAATGTTGACCGTCTCATGAACCATCCTCGCGAAGAAGATATAAATCTCACTGATTCTTTTCAAGAAACCGTCAACGAATACCTGGAAAAAACCATGGCTAGATGTAGTCAAGATCAAATTTTTTTAAGGATCTGTTCTTCACACCTCCTGAAGAAAATCTCGACATCCATTCAGCCATAAACCTTAGTCAACATAAATCTCCCCTCTCCGAAAGTAATTTCCTTGGCAAGACTATCCAGATAGCACCGCTAGGACAAGGCATTCCCCTACCTATATTAAGGAGAAGATCGAATGAAGAGACAGATTTCATTCCGGTATTTCGGGAATCCCTGTCAGAAGAGGACTGTGACGAAATTCCTGAACCAACCTTCGAAACTAAGGAAGACGTTTCTGAAGATGAAGCAATAAGAAGGACAATTTCTAAGAACAAAGAACAGATAGCATCAGTGACCGCTATTGAAGAAGAATCAGAATTCAAGGAGAGATATGATTCGTTAGACCGAAAGGAAATAGCTAGAATGAAGCTATCTATCGAGGAACCTTCGAAATTGGAATTGAAGAAGTTACCTGAAAGGACCCGTTCATATACATTATAAACGATTCACAATAGTTGATTACATCGCGAGGTATTTGACCTCTATATGATACGTTTTACAAACATTGCATTCGTTTTTAAAAGACAAACTTTCTTTACATCAAAAATTGACAGCATGCATACCATTTCATATTACATCCAACTATAATTGACTTAATATTAATCTTGATGAACTCAACGACTCGAATGCAACGTCTTTCAAAGTATGTCATGAATGACTCCAGGTAATATCCTTAAAATGAGCTAATGCACACTGGAAGATTTCTTTAATACCTGAGAATAAACATGCTTTAAAGTGTCAACCAAAAGGTTGGTGAGTTCATTAGTTTATCATAATCAATCATTTCTGTAATAGTAATAGACCACAAGATTTCAGTCTCCATAAATATCCGTACACTCGCAAGTGTTTAAAAGTATTCTATAAGTTATAGGCACCCGGTAACAAGCCTTAACGTTCATGTTTTACCCTCTGAAGTACACCAGATTAGGTGTGTTTAAAATAACCTCGAAGTACTAAAGCATCCCATAGTCAGGATGGGGTTTGTCAGGCCCAATAGATCTATCTTTAGGATTTGCGCCTACCGTACATAGACAAGTAGTTTAATGTTACCAAGCTAAGGGTATATTTCTGGTTTAAACCAACATAGAATTAGTTTTAGTACTTGTGCCTATTTCGTAAAACATTTATAAAACAGCGCATGTATTCTCAGCCCAAAAATATATATATAAAAAGGGAGTAATGAAACTCACAATACTGTATTTCGTAGCAATTATGTATATAACGACACTGAATAAGTGCAGGGTTTGTCTCGGATTCACGAACGTATCAATATTGTGATTCAATATTGCAGGAAAGTACGTAGACGCAACGAAAATGATAAACGTTAGGTTGACCTCACGAGTAATACCCTCAATCAATACCCATAACCTCCATAGCTATAACCCATAATTTCCTTAGCTCTATCTCGTTTGAAAACTTATTTTGAAATCGTCTGAGTATAACTCCGTCGTAGTATTTTATGTATACTAATAATATCTTGAAATAATACAAAGAAAATATATATATGTAATTCGATTGAGAGAGTTTTGAGAAATATATTTTCAAGTTTTTATGAAATAATGAAACATATTGAATTCTATTTATAATAGATTTTTGAATTATTAAAGTGAATTATTAAAGTATGAATTATTAAAGTGAATTATTAAAGTATGAATTATTAAAGTGAATTATTAAAGTGAATTATTAAAGTATGAATTATTAAAGTGAATTATTAAAGTGAATTATTAAAGTATGAATTATTAAAGTGAATTATTAAAGTGAATTATTAAAGTGAATTATTAAAGTATAAATTACTAAAGTGAATTATTAAAGTATAAATTATTAAAGTGAATTATTAAAGTATGAATTATTAAAGTTAAAGTAAAATAAAAGTAAAGTAAAGGTAAAGTTAAAGTATAGTAAAAGTATAAAACTATATACGTATATTACGCGTATAAATATATATAATATTAATTTAAATCGTTATATATATTTAATAAAATAAAATATAAATATCGTTATCTTTATCATACTGGTTAAGTAATGAGTTGTCAAAAGTGGTTCTAGATATTTATAAAAGATATATACGTTTTAATAATAAAGTTCTTTTTAAACTGAAAACGTTTTTTGTACTTTTGAAACTAAATCAAATAAATATGATAATTTTGTTTTCCAAAACTAAATATATTTAAGAATCATTTTGTTAAAAGGTTAAAATAATTGAAATTATTATATCACAAAACATTTTAGAAAAGTAGAATTATATATATTCATAATAAGTTTCAATTTTTTAAATTACAGTCTGTTGGTGAAGCATGGGATAAAGTCCAAAGGTTAAATAAACGTATGAAATCATCTTAATGAAAAATGTCGAGTTACTTAACTTGTCGATATCCAACATCTAAGTTATTTATACTCCACGTTCTTATTTTCATATTAAATAAAATGAAAGTTAACATAGTTATCTTATCAAGGTCACGAGGAAAATATTATAAAACATGCCTTGGAAATTAAACAGGAATTTCCACTAACCCTTGTCTAGTTCCCGTTAATTGACACATTTGTTCTTAGTTATAAATCACTTTACCATTTTCCGAATGTTGTCAAAAAGAATAGATTTCTTAAATCACAGTGGACCTCATAACATAGGCCCGTAATCATATCATAATGTATTTGATAATTCAATCATTTAATATATATATTTTTTAATTTCGTCGAAAATCATATTGAAATAAATACGTTCGTGTAAAGTATTATACGTTTAATACTTTATTAATATTCTCAAGTTATAATATATATATATATACATATACATATCTATTTATATATAACGGTTCGTGAATCGTCGGAATTTGGTCGAGGTTATAATGAATGTATGAACACAGTTTAAAATTCTTGAGATTTAACTTAACAAACTTTACTTATCATGTCGGAATAATATAAAGATTAAAGTTTAAATTTGGTCGGAAATTTCCGGGTCGTCACAGTACCTACCCGTTAAAGAAATTTCGTCCTCGAAATTTGATAGAGGTCGTCATGACTAATAATGAGAATGTTATTATAACGATTATAGAGTTTTATCATGTTCAAGAAGAATGGATAAAATAATTCGATTACTCGAAGCGTGTGAGTGAAGTTATCGTAAATGAATGAAATAAGATAATAGTGATTCGTCGTATCTTTTGACGTCATCACGATTGATCTCCGAAAAGAAAATCTTTGTAATCTATATTGGATTTGATTATTCGACGATTAAGGAAATTATTATCCTCTTCGAATTAATGCGATAATCCATTTTGATTTCTCTGTCGGATATTTCACTATAAATCCATCTCATTTGTTTTCTTACAACTCACACCTTCTCAACTCATATTTTAAAGTATTTGTCAATATGCTTCATCCAGTGCTGATTCTTGATATACTCCTCACTTTCATATCTGTCGCTCTTCTTTTTCATCTGCCTCCGGAAGAATCTATTTACTTCTACTATACTCTTGGTTTTATAGTGTTTTTAGTTCTCCCGTGTCTTTATATTGCTATATGCATTGATATATACGGTTTGTGATTTTTGGGTTGTTGTTGGGTTTTATATCTTCCCTTATATTTCAAAGTCCTTGCTTCTTCTATAATCATTGTCATCCACAGTTAATGCTCTCTTCTATTTGCTATGATTTATACTCCCATTTCTAGTTCAGAGCTTTGTCCTTTCGTTTCTTCTTCTTGCGATTAAGCACCGCTTGTAATGGTCCAGAATTCGCAGATATAAATTTTGAAATGAACATTATTAATGTTCTAGGAAGGAAATTGTAATGACACGATCTTGACTTGTCAAATTACCAGAATACCTCGGAAAAGGCCGAATCATCAAGAAATATTTTCTTGATATTTAGAGATCAAAGAGAATACAAGAGTCGTGTAACATAGCACATGATTACCTTATGATCTGTGAATCATCATGTTCCATTTAGAAACTCAGCATGAATTACTGTAATATAATCACGTTGATCAAGTGTCATTATATTATACTAACTCATGCTTCAGCTCCCAACACTTCTTCAAGAATATTCTTATTTTAAACTCGAATGTTTCAGAATTTAGAAACTAAAATAGTTTCTTTTATGATATAATACAGATAGCGTGAAGAGGTAAATAATTTCAGATAAGAATAATTATAAAAATATCTTCAGAAGTATGGATGATATTTATAATGAAAGATACGATGATATCTTAGAATGTCTAATATCAGAGGATGATGAAGGATATTGTCCGCAAGTGTTTAGAGTCAGGAGCAAGGTATTCGTTAATGACTTCAGCAAGTACTGAATCATTTGGATTCTTTGAAGGCAGGTTCAACCTTTGTGATTTATCCACAGCCTCCTTCATACTTTTCTCAATCCGTTTTCCAGTTCCAAAGCTTCTCTTTTTCTGAGCTTTGCCAATATACTATCCTTTATCATCCAACTTTTTACTGTTAACGTCGTTTACAGTTTTTGCTGCTTCATCAGCATTTTTCAAAATTTCGAGAACTGGTTCGCAGTTTAGGGTGTTTTTCAGAAATTTCTCATTCAAAGAATGTAAGTCTTGGAGGTAGACGTTGTGTGTATATGTAATTGTTGATGTAGACATGCTGCGAGGTTTCAAAATACTGATTGCTGATTCTCAATAATTGGTATGGCAATTCTTGTTATAAGGTACGAATGAGTATATGATAGGGTTTCGATAATTATAATGATTTTTTTTTTTTGAAAGTCAAAGATCAGTGAAGTTGTTGGTAAGTTTATTGCTAATGTGGTGAATATAAATGATTCCCCGGTAACGTTGGCGAAAGGGCAACGTATCTATCGAGGTTATAATAAGACTGTTTTGATTGAGAAGTCGAAGTTGACTTGCTGGAGCTGTGACAAAACTGTCTATTTTGAAATGGAATTGAAAAGTTATTTTAGCTAGTAAATGCCAAAGGGTCTAACACGGATACGTGTCGAACTATGACTTGGGTGTTGAGAGTGTTTCAGGTGTATAACTGTGGGTAACTTGTGGTTGGATCATCATCTCGATTGTTCCTTAGTTGAAGTGTCTTCAGGAATTTCGAAGGGTTTGAGCACATATTGTAATCGTTAATACATATGATGTTCTAACACAGTTTTGAAGTCAAAGTATAGCTTTAAAAGATATAGGAATCTAAGAGTGATGATACTGGTTATATTTCGAATTGAATTATGCGATTTCAAAATCAGAATATGTAATTGAATTTGAATGAGTATGATTGTTTTGATTTATATGAAAGAATGGATATTGTTGTGAAAGTAGGGAGTATAGTTGATGATTGCTGAATCAGTTTCGAAAAATGTAATATATTAATTGTGAATTTATATATCTCTCGGGTATTACCTACCCGTTAAAAAAAATTTCACAATTAATATTTTGTACAAAAGAAGTTTATTACAGCCTTTATGAAAATATATGTGTATATTTTCTTTAGATGTAATATAGATTTAATGAGTTAATAATAAATTAAACTCATTTGTTTTATGGTTGGAACTAGAATTGAGTAATCCCTAAAACTTTATAAATTGCATAAGTATTTCTTCAATAATATTGAAATTATGAATCATTACTTTGTTATTTGTTGGTTTTCGTGAAATTCTTGTGAACTTCGCAAGGTACGAATGATGTTATTTGAAAAGTTTCGAGTACATCGATGATGAAAGTGTAAAATCAAACATATATTCGAATAATACACTTGATTTATTATGAATTGGATTTTTATTGAATTGAGACAGAGATTGTAATTAACGATGGTTAAGTTGCGGACGAAGGACGTACATCATTGCATATTTGTAATATGAATTAACTGAGTAGTTAAGATTCACACATAATAGCTTAGTACGGGAAGATTTATTATGGTTTAAAAATTTATACATATAAAATATACATATAAATCTTTCGATTGGAAATGAGTTAATACTTCATAACTCGTTGATACAATATATTTGTTGTTGATTCGTAATGATGTCCACAATGATTCTTGAACTGACAGAGTTTGTGATGTTACAGGTGCTGTTGATTCTGACGATACTGACAGCACTGACTGTGTTGATGATGCTACGGTCCTGTTGATGCTGTTGGTAAAAAAATTCTAGCTTGTAAATCGTACACCATTTTCGATCAAAGTTTCTACTCTACCATCTCCGTTCACTCATCCGATTTACGGTCAGAATTAAATAATCTCTAAGATTTTGGAGATTACATAACTGCAGCAGAGATATCTCTTCAATGAAGTTTATGAATTAATACTTCATCGTTTGTTGTTGTTGATATTCCTGGATATTTACAGGGCATATGACGTTGATGTTTGAGATACAGATTGTGATGTTGCGGTGTGAGATGTGGATGTTGTTGGTGGTGGTGGTGATGGTACTGTTGGTGTTGCTGATGGTGGTACTGTTTATGCTGCTGGTGCTGCTGCTGTTGTTTGTAACCTTTGCATCATATTCTCCAAAGCCACTACCCGAGCGCGAAGCTCGTTGACTTCTTCTATTACACCGGGGTGATTGTCGGTTCGGACGAGCGGATAAATAAAATCTAGAATTTGGTGTAGTATGTAATCGTGATGAGATACTCTATAAATAAGAGAGAAAATGGTGTTTCGGATAGGTTCGCCGGTAAGTGCTTCAGGTTCTTCGCCAAGAGGGCAATGTGGTGGATGGAAGGGATCACCTTCTTCTTGTCTCCAATGATTAAGGAGGCTACGAACCCATCCCCAATTCATCCAGAATAGATGATGACTAATTGGTTGATCCATTCCGGTCACACTGCTTTCGGAACTTGAGTGGGATTCCATTTCGGAATCCGAGGGACTTGAACTAATGACGAATTCCATTTCGTACGATTGAATAAAGAATTTTTCGATATGAAATGTTTTTCCGGCTATCGGGGGGTATTCTAATTATATAGAGCAAAAGGTTTCGTAGATTACGGAGGAATTTACGGAATATGTCAGGCAAAGTTTACAGTAACAGATACGCTAAGATATGAATTAGCAGATACGCTAAGATATGAATTTTGTCTATACACTATTCATGCAATCAATGCAGCAAGACGTGTCTAGACTAAGAATGATAAGCAGGTAATTTCCTAAGGATGGTAAGTAGATGATTTCTGACTAAAAATGATAAACAAAACTTTTGACATGCAAACACGGTCTAAGTCCAGACTCACTAATGCATCTTAACAACTATCAGTTAGACACACTAATGCAAGACCTGGTTCGCTAAGACCACCACTCTGATACCAACTGAAAGGACCCGTTCATATACATTATAAACGATTCACAATAGTTGATTACATCGCGAGGTATTTGACCTCTATATGATACGTTTTACAAATATTGCATTCGTTTTTAAAAGACAAACTTTCTTTACATCAAAAATTGACGGCATGCATACCATTTCATATTACATCCAACTATAATTGACTTAATATTAATCTTGATGAACTCAACGACTCGAATGCAACGTCTTTCAAAGTATGTCATGAATGACTCCAGGTAATATCCTTAAAATGAGCTAATGCACACCGGAAGATTTCTTTAATACCTGAGAATAAACATGCTTTAAAGTGTCAACCAAAAGGTTGGTGAGTTCATTAGTTTATCATAATCAATCATTTCCGTAATAGTAATAGACCACAAGATTTCTGTCTCCATAAATATCCGTACACTCGCAAGTGTTTAAAAGTATTCTATAAGTTGTAGGCACCCGGTAACAAGCCTTAACGTTCATGTTTTACCCTCTGAAGTACACCAGATTAGGTGTGTTTAAAATAACCTCGAAGTACTAAAGCATCCCATAGTCAGGATGAGGTTTGTCAGGCCCAATAGATCTATCTTTAGGATTCGCGCCTACCGTACATAGACAAGTAGTTTAATGTTACCAAGGTAAGGGTATATTTCTGGTTTAAACTCACATAGAATTAGTTTTAGTACTTGTGCCTATTTCGTAAAACATTTATAAAACAGCGCATGTATTCTCAGCCCAAAAATATATATAAAAAGGGAGTAATGAAACTCACAATACGGTATTTCGTAGCAATTATGTATATGACGGCACTGAACAAGTGCAGGGTTTGTCTCGGATTCACGAACGTATCAATATTGTGATTCAATATTGCAGGAAAGTACGTAGACGCAACGAAAATGATAAACGTTAGGTTGACCTCACGAGCAATACCCTCGATCAATACCCATAACCTCCATAGCTATAACCCATAATTTCCTTAGCTCTATCCCGTTTGAAAACTTATTTTGAAATCGTCTGAGTATAACTCCGTCGTAGTATTTTATGTATACTAATAATATCTTGAAATAATACAAAGAAAATATATATATGTAATTCGATTGAGAGAGTTTTGAGAAATATATTTTCAAGTTTCTATGAAATAATGAAACCTATTGAATTCTATTTATAATAGATTTTTGAATTATTAAAGTGAATTATTAAAGTATGAATTATTAAAGTGAATTATTAAAGTATGAATTATTAAAGTGAATTATTAAAGTGAATTATTAAAGTATGAATTATTAAAGTGAATTATTAAAGTGAATTATTAAAGTATGAATTATTAAAGTGAATTATTAAAGTGAATTATTAAAGTATGAATTATTAAAGTATGAATTATTAAAATTAAAGTAAAATAAAAGTAAAGTAAAGGTAAAGTTAAAGTATAGTAAAAGTATAAAACTATATACGTATATTACGCGTATAAATATATATAATATTAATTTAAATCGTTATATATATTTAATAAAATAAAATATAAATATCGTTATCTTTATCATACTGGTTAAGTAATGAGTTGTCAAAAGTGGTTCTACATATTTATAAAAGATATATACGTTTTAATAATAAGGTTCTTTTTAAACTGAAAACGTTTTTTGTACTTTTGAAACTAAATCAAATAAATATGATAATTTTGTTTTCCAAAACTAAATATATTTAAGAATCATTTTGTTAAAAGGTTAAAATAATGGAAATCGTTATATCACAAAACATTTTAGAAAAGTAGAATTATATATATTCATAATAGGTTTCAAGTTTTTAAATTACAGTCTGTTGGTGAAGCATGGGATAAAGTCCAAAGGTTAAATAAACGTATGAAATCACCTTAATGAAAAATGTCGAGTTACTTAACTTGTGGATATCCAACATCTAAGTTATTTACACTCCACGTTCTTATTTTCATATTAAATAAAATGAAAGTTAACATAGTTATCTTATCAAGGTCACGAGGAAAATATTATAAAACATACCTTGGAAATTAAACAGGAATTTCCACTAACCCTTGTCTAGTTCCCGTTAATTGACACATTTGTTCTTATTTATAAATCACTTTACCATTTTTCGAATGTTGTCAAAAAGAATAGATTTCCTAAATCACAGTGGACCTCATAACATAGGCCCGTAATCATATCATAATGTATCTGATAATTCAATCATTTAATATATATATTTTTTAATTTCGTCGAAAATCATATTGAAACAAATACGTTCGTGTAAAGTATTATACGTTTAATACTTTATTAATATTCTCAAGTTATAATATATATATACATATACATATCTATTTATATATAACGGTTCGTGAATCGTTGGAATTTGGTCGAGGTTATAATGAATGTATGAACACAGTTTAAAATTCTTGAGATTTAACTTAACAAACTTTGCTTATCGTGTCGGAATAATATAAAGATTAAAGTTTAAATTTGGTCGGAAATTTCCGGGTCGTCACATTACCCGACAATCTGGAGTATGCATTCTTGGAAGGAGAATCGCAACTCCCCGTAATCATCTCGAAAGACCTCGCGCCATAAGAGAAGGCGAAATTGGTTCAGGTTTTGAAATCACATAAGAAGGCAATTGCTTGAAAGATCTCCGACATAAAAGGAATCAGCCCCAACTATTGCACCCACAAGATCTTCATGGAAGATGATTTTAAACCGTCAGTTCAGAGGCAAAAAGGGTCAACCCTATGATTCAAGAAGTCATCAAGAAAGAAGTAATTAAATTTCTGGACGCCGGTCTGATCTATCCCATTTCTGATTCACCATGGGTCAGTCCTGTTCAAGTGGTACCCAAGAAGGGAGGGACGGCCGTAATTCAAAATGAGAATAATGAGCTTATTCCAACACGGGAGGTCACAAGTTGGAGGGTTTGCATAGATTATCGCAAACTCAACGATGCAACCCGAAAAGATCATTTTCCATTACCATTCATCGATTAAATGTTGGAACGTCTATAAGGAAATGAGTACTATTGTTTCCTAAACGATTTTTCCGGCTACTTTCAGATCCCCCCCCCCCCACCCAAAGGACCAAGAAAAGACAACATTCACCTGTTCTTATGGAACATTTGCTTATCGACGCATGCCCTTTGGGTTATGCAATGCACCAGCTACATTCCAGCGATGCATGGTAGCAATATTCCATGACATGATTGAACGTTGTATCAAAGTCTTCATGGATGACTTCTCAGTCTTTGGTAGTACCTTTGATTTGTGCCTTTCTAACCTTGACAAGATGCTCACCCTGTGTAAAGATTCGAATTTAGTTCTGAATTGGGAGAAATGTCACTTCATGGTTAAAAAAGGAATAGTTTTAGGACATAAGATTTCAAAGTCATGAATAGAAGTCGATAAGGCTAAGATTGCGACCATAACTAAACTTCCAGAACCTACCACAGTAAAAGCAGTAAGGAGTTTCCTTGGACACGCCAGTTTCTACCGATGTTTCATCAAAGATTTCTCAAAGGTCACACGACCTATCACTCATCTTCTCGAAAAGGAAGTTCCGTTTTTCTTTGATGAAGAATGTATTAAAGATTCAACTATCTGAAGGAACAACTAACACATGCAACCATCATGATAGCTCATGATTGGAGTTTACCATTCAAGATCATGTGTGATGCAAGTGACTTTGCAGTTGGAGCTGTACTCGAACAACAGAAAGATAAACACTTTCATCCGATCTATTACGCCAGAAAAACCTTAATCAGAGCTCAAGAGAATTACACCACCACAGAAAAGGAGCTACTAGCAGTAGTATTCACCTTCGACAAATTCCGTTCCTATCTCATCCTATCCAAAACTACAGTTTATACAGATCATTCAGCCCTTAAATATTTATTCACTAAGCAAGACGCTAAATCGAGACTCCTACGATGGATCTTACTCCTTCAGGAATTCGATATTGAAATCAAACATAAGAAAGGAGCAGATAACGTCGCAGCAGACCATCTTAGCCAGTTGGAAAACCCAGCGATGGGACAACTTGTTGAACAAGATATCAGAGACAAATTTCTGGAAGATTAGCTTATGAGCTTAGGACAAGCTAGCATAGGATCACAATTCACTGATACTCTTTGTACGCTGACATAGCCAACTACCTAGTTGCTGGAGTAGTACAAAAGGGAATGAGCACATCCCGAAGAAGGAAGTTTTTCAGGGATGCCAAGTACTACTATTAGGAAGATTCATACCTGTTTAGAATTTGCCCTGATCAGATAATCAGGAGATGCGTAGATGAGAAACAAGCAGCAGGGATTCTTCACCAATGTCACCACGGACCAACTGGAGCTCATCATGGAGCAAACTTAACCGCAAAAAAAGTCTACGAATCAGGATTTTATTGGCCGTCTATATTCCGAGATGCGCAAGAGCTTGTAAAGCGTTGCGACGCATGCCAAAGGCAAGGTATTATCTCTTTGAAGAATGAGATGCCTCGGGCTAATATCCAAGCTTGTGAGATCTTCGATATATGGGGATTAGACTTTATGGGGTCATTCCTGAAGTCTAATAGGAAAGAATATGTCCTCGTAGCAGTAGATTACGTCTCCAGATGGGTCGAAGCCCAAGCATTTCCAACCAATGATGCCAAGGTCATCACCAACTTCCTGAAGAGACTTTTCTGCCGATTTGGAGCTCCCCGCGCTATAATAAGTGATAGAGGCACACACTTCTGCAATACCCAATTTATGAAAGTGATGCAACAATACGGAGTTACCCACAAAATGTCCACCTCCTATCATCCGCAGACTAACGGACAAGTAGAGGTCACCAACAGAGCACTAAAGAGAATCCTAGAATGCACCGTCGACCATCATGGAAATAAATGGGTCGAGAAACTAGACGATGCTCTGTGGGCATTCTGGACTGCTTACAAGAATCCCCTAGGAACTACACCCTACCGTATGATCTATGGCAAAGCCTGTCACCTTTCGCTGGAACTGGAGTATAAAGCTCTCTGGGCACTGAAAACCTGTAACCTCGATCCCTCAGTAACCGCTAGGCATTGGAAGATGCAGATGAATGAACTCACTGAATTAAGATACCAAGCGTACGAGACGTCATATATGAAGGTATTTCGTATGCCCGAGAGACATATTAAATTAACGTGGCCACTATGTTATGATCCAAGTCGGGTCATACCCAATAACAAGCTTACCAACACTTTATATGTATTTATTTTAACGGTTGGATTGTTAAATAAATACGCGACACTTGAACTTTAGAAAATCGGTTTTCTAAATTATAATCACTTGAGATAAATTATTTGGATAATTTATGTTTAATTATTTATAGGTTTAAATAATTAAGATGTGTTATATTTTATAAATGTATATATAAAAAATTGCAAGTAACAAAACTTGATGCATGTCTTTTATTACAAGTTTTTTTTTAAATAAAAATCTTGTTATAAAATAAGCTAGGTGGCGTTTTTATGGACCCAAGAAAAGACAACCCATGCTTGTTTTGTGACTTTCTATATAGCACATTTGTTTAAGGGCATGCTTGTCTCTTAATCCATGCATTGACTCAAGTAATACACAACACACTAGTAAAATAAAAAGCTACAAAAATTCTGCTCTTAGGTGTGCTGCTGGCCGAAATTTTAGTACACAAAAGAGAGGTTTAAAGCTTGTTTAATTAGTGATTTAAGTGTCTAAAATCCTAACATTTCAAAGGGTGTTGGTGAACAAAAGCTTGGGGTATTATCTCTTGAGGTTTCATAGTTTTGAGACTCCATTCACCATCATCTTTTGACAAGCTGCTATCCAGAATTTTGGGCTCAAAGGAAGTGGGTTACAAGCTTGGTTTAAAGGAGATTAAGTGTTTAAAACATAACTAAGTTCAAGGGTGGTGTTGGTGCATCAAAAGATTGGAGTTTTAACACATTTGTTCATCATCTTCTTGCATGAAACAACCCTCAACTAGCTTGAGGAGGTATTGAATCTTACTTCCTTGTTAATTATATGTAAGCTTATTTTCATGACTTGATACATACATGGAATTCATATAAAATGGTTTTACATATAAACTTGTTTTCTTGTTAATCATGCTTCCGCTTGTTATAACTTTACATGAATGGGTTTTATGATTCTATTAACATCATGAAACTTGTTATTATGTTGAATTCCATCAATGGTATCTAGAGCTGAAGTTTATGAAATATGCTTCTTATATATGGTCTTTAAACCCACTATACTTGCATTCTAAGTACATGCATGAAAATGGAATGCAAAAATTTTGGGTTTTGGGTGGGTACCCTATTATGGCCGAATTTGGGAGGGTCCAAATGGTTGTTTTGGGTTTGCAATTTGGTTAATATTTGTTATTATGTTGTTGTTCACAATCAAGCCTTGACCTTGTGGTTGTATGCATGTGTGTTTGGATGATTATTAATAATTCATTTGGTATGTAATATTAATTCATTCATTTGGTTTGTAATATTATTATTTTGGTGATGTAATTTGTTTTACATTTGGTATGTAAAATAGAATAGGTTGTATTTTCATTTTCTAGATAAAAATGTATTAGGATACATATTTTGTAAAATGAAGATACAAGATGATGAAGACTTGAAGAACACAAGGAACATATGGATGCAAGGTTTAGTGGGAGATTTGAAATCTCCTACTTTGTATTATTACCCCTTAACCCGGTGACATTTGTTTTCGGCTAAACAAATGTCCACCAAAATGGCTAGATTGTGAACATACTTGTTTTGCATGTGTGGTTGTTTGTTTGTTTATTGTATTGTATGTTTGGTTGATACAATTAATCACAAGATAACAACAAGCAAAACGACAATTTAATTGGTTAAATTAGACGTATTAATAACATGCAAGATGACAATTTAATTGGTTAAATTAAAATCAACTAAAGACCTTAATAAATGGTTATTAAGAACAAGAAAAGGATCACATATATATAAAATGGTTTATATCAAGTAATTGGCAAATTACAAGACTTGAAAATGGATTTCAAATGAACCATACACTAAATGCATGTTGGTGTATGGCAAATGTTTTCTTAAACTAGAATTTATGAAAACTTAAAATCCCTTAACTAAAACAAGGTAAACAAGTTAAACGCAATTCTTTTGTGGGAACACTTGAACATAGTAGGGAACTCATAATGGGATAAAGGTCACCTAACCATTATGAACTAACTAATATGGTTAAGGTAAAATTCGCATGCTTGTGGGATAAAGATCACCTAACCACTTGTATGTTGATTTTACATGTTTACACAAGTAGGACAACTTGATTTGGGAATCATGAACTTAGGGTCACCGAAGCATGAGGAACAAATAGGCGTTGATGGGATAAATATGCCATGCAAAAGGATTGCATGATCCCATAATTTAGAAGTTGCAAGAGGATTGCAATTGTCATATAAATGACTACCTAGCTAAATCAAATAACGGGATAAAGGTCACCTAACCAAATTTGATTTACCGTTGGATTCTAATATTTAATAAGACAATTAATTATAAAAGGGTGTTGTTTATTAAATTTAAAATCGATACTTAAATGAACTTTGTTAAATTTTGTAGATGGCCGCCAACAACAACAACATGCAAAACGCACCACTTAACATGAACAACCTATCATTAAGGTCTCTCTTAGAGAAAGACAAACTCAACCATACAAACTTTATGGATTGGTTCCGCAATCTTCGGATTGTCCTCAAACAAGAGGATAAAGCGTATGTACTTGAGGACCCCATTCCCGATCAACCGGATGAGAATGATGTGGAGGCAATGGCCTCTTACGATAAGTATTGCCACGACTCCCTTCAAGTCTCATGCCTAATGCTTGGGACTATGATTCCCGAACTCCAGAAGGATTTCGAGCATCATAGTGCATACGACATGATAACGCAATTGAAGGAGATGTTCCTTCAACAAGCGCGTGTCGAGCGTTTCGAGACCGTTCGGGCACTACATGCTTGTCGTATGGACGATACCCAATCGGTTTCATCTTATGTGCTTAAGATGAAAAGCCTTATTGATCGTGCTAACCGTCTTAACCTAAACATATCAAATGAGTTAGCCACCGATCTTATCCTTAACTCCCTATCAAAAAGGTTTGATCAATTTGTAATCAATTACAATATGAATGGGATGGATAAGAGCATAGGTGAGCTTCACGGTATGCTTAGAACGGCGAAAACTAGCATGGGTAAAAGGGCTTTACCCGTGTTAGCAAACGATCGAGGTGGGTCCAAAGGTAACACCTCTAAGCCAAAGGTGGCTAAGAGAAAAGGACCCGCCTATCAAGGCAAAGGGAAAGGGAAGATGGTTACCCCAACCATCAACAAGGCTAAGAAGCAAAAAGTAGCCGAGAAGGCAAACCCCAAGGAAGACCCATGTTTCGGTTGCGGTGAGATGGGTCATTGGAAACAAAACTGTCCGGTCTACCTCAAGGAGTTGAAAGAAAAGAGGGATGCGGGGCAATCCTCAGGTAATATATATATGGTATATATGGAGCTTAGTATTACTTCTTCTAATACATGGGTATTAGACACTGGATGTGGAACTCACATTTGCAATTCTTTGCAGGGGTTCAAAAGAAGTAACAAGCAAACGGGAACATCAAGTCTCTTCATGGGGAATGGAGCTAAGGTGCAAGTGAAAGCTCAAGGAGACTTTGTGTTAAAACTTCCAAGTGGCTTGGAACTTATTTTGAATGATGTTTTGTATGCACCCGACTTATGTCGAAACATTATTTCTGTTTCCCGTTTGAGACAATGTGGTTTTAATGTTAATTTTATTAATGATGATATCCATGTTTGCTTAGATAATGTATTCTATTTCAAGGCTTCGCCTTCAAATGGAATTTATGAATTGGTTCATGATGATACATCATCTAGTAGCTCAATGTACCATACAAGCACCAAGAAACTCAAAAGGGATTTGAGTGATTCCTACTTAAGGCATTGTCGCCTTGGTCACATAAACAAGAACCGAATGCATACACTTCAAAAGAATGGACTTTTGAAATCAAATGAACTAGACTCGTTTGATGTATGTGAATCTTGTTTACAAGGCAAAATGACTAAAGCACCTTTCAAAGGGACCTACGAAAGGGCTAAGGACTTACTGGGATTAATACATTCGGATGTATGTGGACCCTTTAAACCCATGACTAGGAATGGTGAAAGATACTTTGTTACTTTCATTGATGACTTTAGTCATTTCGGATATGTCTACTTATTAAGACACAGGGACGAAACGTTTGAAGTATTCAAAGAATATCAAAACGAAGTACAAAATCAACTCAATAGGACAATTAAGGTACTTCGTACCGATAGAGGAGGTGAATACCTAAGCGATGCCTTCCAAGATCATCTTAGGAGTTGTGGGATTATCTCACAACTTACTCCACCCGGAACACCCCAACTTAATGGAGTTTCCGAAAGGAGGAACCGAACCCTAATGGATATGGTTCGATCTATGATGGCTAGAAGCTCGTTACCTCTATCATTTTGGGGTTATTGTCTATGCTCCGCGGCTCGTATTCTAAACATGGCCCCAACCAAGAAAGTGGAACGAACTCCTCATGAGATGTGGTTTGGAAAACCTCCATCTCTATCATACTTAAAGGTATGGGGATGTGAAGCTTACCCTAAGCGTTACATCCCCAATAAGTTGAATGCTCGATCCACGAAGTGTATCTTCATAGGATATCCCAAAGATGATATGGGATACTATTTCTATGATCCATCCGAGCAAAATGTATTTGTTGCTCGGAAGGCTGAATTCCTTGAAACTAAGTTCCTAATGGAAGGTAATAGTGAAAGGAAGATAGATCTTGAGGAGGTTCAAGATCAAGTAGATGATACACAATTGGTTGACACTAGCACTCAACATGAAAATGTTGAGAATGATCAAATGGATGATCAAAATATACAAAACGTTCGCAGATCTGGTAGGATTAGTAATCCACCTGAGAGATATGGGTTTCTCATGGATGGTTGCTATGTGGTTGATTTGGATGAACCAACAAACTACCAAGATGCTTTATCAAGGATTGATAAAGATAAATGGCAGGAAGCCATGAACGCTGAGATGCAATCCATGTATGACAACCAAGTTTGGGAACTTGTTACACAACCGACTGGCTCAAGGCTAGTTGATTGTAAATGGCTTTTCAAAGTGAAAACCGACATACATGGAAACTTGGATACATACAAAGCTAGACTTGTAGCAAAAGGTTTCACTCAAACTCAAGGGGTTGATTATGATGAAACTTTCTCGCCAGTGGCAATGCTAAAGTCTATTAGGATATTATTTGCCATCGCTGCTCATTATGATTACGAAATTTGGCAAATGGATGTCAAAACCTCTTTCCTAAATGGATATCTTGAGGAAGATGTCTATATGGTACAGCCCTAAGGTTTTGTTGATCCAAAAAATCCTAAAAAGGTATGCAAGTTAAAGAAATCAATCTACGGATTGAAACAAGCATCTAGAATGTGGAATCATCGTTTCAATGAAGAGGCAAAGAAATTTGGCTTCATTAAAAATGGTGATGAAGCTTGTGTATACAAGAAGGCTAGTGGGAGCTCTATAATGTTCCTTGTGCTATATGTGGATGATATATTATTATTTGGGAATGATATTACCACAATGCAAGAAGTCAAAACTTGGCTAAAGAGTTGCTTCTCCATTAAGGATCTTGGAGAAGCACAATACATATTGGGGATAGGGATCTATAGGAATAGATCCCAAGAGATTGATAGGTTTAAGTCAAAGTACATACATTGATAAAATCTTGAAAAGGTTCAAGATGGAAAACTCTAAGAAAGGTTTGGTACCTATTCAAAGAGGAACCGTTCTCAGTTCATCTCAGTGTCCTACCACAAAAGATGAACAAGAGAGAATGAAGAAAGTCCCATACGCATCTGCTATTGGGTCTATCATGTATGCAATGATATGTACTAGACCGGATGTGTCATGCGCTCTAAGCTTGACAAGTAGATACCAGAATAACCCAGGAAACAGTCATTGGATTGCTGTTAAAAGTATATTGAAATACCTTAGGAGGACTAAGGATATGTTTCTAATATATGGGTCTGGTGAGGAGGAACTCGCTGTAAAAGGTTACGTGGACGCGAGCTTCCAAACTGACCGAGATGATTCTCGATCACAATCCGGTTATGTCTTCATGTTAAATGGAGGTGCGGTCTCTTGGAAGAGTTCAAAACAGGATGTTGTTGCGTTATCCACTACAGAGTCGGAGTACATTGCCGCATCATTGGCAGCTCAGGAAGCTGCATGGATGAAGAAATTCATCGACGACTTAGGAGTGGTCCCTTCCATTCAGGACCCTCTTGAGATCTTTTGTGACAACGAGGGTGCGATTGCTCAGATCAAGGAACCTCGTGCTCATCAAAAGACTCGTCACATTGAGCGGAGATTCAACTACATCAGGGATGAAGTTGAAAAGGGAAAGATATGTATTCGCAAAGTTCACACAGATCTTAATATGGCAGATCCTCTCACGAAGCTCTTACATGGAGCAAAACATGCTGGACATGTTTGTGCATTAGGGCTTCGATATTCTAGTGATTGGTCATGATCTGTTTAAGTATTGTAACGGAACGAAATTGTTCAAACTCATTATAATTATGGTATTAATTTATTTTGAGTCATGTTCCTATTTTGCATATTTTATCCATGAATAAGTAATTATTCTAAAATTCCGTAGTCGATCACATTCGTGGGAACAAGTGTGAGGTTTAGACTATTATGAACTTGGATTGGTATACATTCACGGGATGAATGTGGGGCAAGGTTGCAACCAAGGTTCATATATATTTGTGGGACACAAATATTGGAAGACTCGCTCTCAAGACTTACTAAATAGAGCCTTTGTGGTTGATCACTTGTAATCTTGAGTAAAGGCGAATATCATTGTATCCTCTGACCTGAGATACATATTGGGTTCGGATATTTACGAAGTATTGTGCCTTGATTCTTTCCTTCGCTATTCTGAAATACGGTAGCTCACAAGGAAGAGCTCAGGTATAATGCAAGGTACATATTTAGGACGTATGTAGTCAAGATGGAATTTGTCCCTCTTATTTGTTGAGAGTCAGATGTCTAAGGCCTGATAAAGTTAAATCTAAAAGAGAGTGATCACTCTGTATCTCTTGGATTTAACATGACATCTAGGACGAAAGGATATAATGAAAAGATTCACCTATTCATATTCGAGATGGGAACTCGAAAGGGATGATGTTATTGAATGGCACAAAGTCATAACATATTGGGGGTGATGGACGGTCGTTAGGTGGTATCCATCACTTGCATTAATTTATTATGTTTCTCGTGCAAGTGGGAGATTGAAGGTATTTCGTATGCCCGAGAGACATATTAAATTAACGTGGCCACTATGTTATGATCCAAGTCGGGTCATACCCAATAGCAAGCTTACCAACACTTTATATGTATTTATTTTAACGGTTGGATTGTTAAATAAATACGCGACACTTGAACTTTAGAAAATCGGTTTTCTAAATTATAATCACTTGAGATAAATTATTTGGATAATTTATGTTTAATTATTTATAGGTTTAAATAATTAAGATGTGTTATATTTTTGATGTTATGCGAGGTGTATATAAAATAGTTATTAATTTTAGCAGAAAACACTATTAAATACGATACAATTTTACACAAGATATTTATTTATTTATAGAATGGATATACTTAAACCTTGCTACAACACTTATAGGCAGTGTACCTAATCGTACATTAGTGTAGTTTTTAGTAAGTCCGGTTCGTTCCACAGGAAAATCTTTAAACAAAGCTCAACGCTATATTAGTTTACTTTTATAAAAATACAAACATATATATAAGTAATATTATTATTATAAAGGGGGATTTTTACCGTTTAAGGACCGGTTTGTCGATTTTAAGACTTTAGTCGCAGTTAAAACCTAATGTAAAATATTAAATAAATAAAAGACTTAATTTAAAGCGTAAAGTAAATAACGATAATGAAATTGCGAATAATAAAAGTGCGATAAAATAAAATTGCGATAATTAAAAAGTACGATATATTAAAAGTGCGATTAAATAACAATAAATAAAAGTGCGATAATTAGAAGTGCAATTAAATATAAAATAAAGGAAATTAAATATGAAATAAAAGAATTATGCTTATTTAAACTTCCGTAATCATGATGTTCGACGTGTTGATTTTAGTTTTATGCCCATGGGTTAATTGTCCTTTGTCCTGGATTATTAAATATGTCCGTCTGGTTTTTGTCCATAACAGTCCATCAGTCATAAATATAAAGTGCGAGTGTCCTCATCAAATTATTCTTATACCCGAAGTTAAATATTCCAACTAATTGGGGATTCGAATTGTAACAAGGTTTTAATACTTTGTTTAATGAATACACCAGGTTATCGACTGCGTGTAAACCAAGGTTTTACTACTTTGTTAACAATTACACCAATTACCCTTGAATGTAATTTCACCCCTGTTTTAATTATTCTAGTGGCTATTAATCCATTCCCGTGTCCGGTTAAATGAACGATTATTCGTACATATAAATACCCCGCCCATCGTGTCCGATCGAGTGTATATGGTAATTTATAGGGACGCCCAATTGTAAATATTTATATTAACATTAACAAACTATCATTTGGTTAAACAAATATAAAGCCCATTAATAGCCCATAGTCTAATTTCCACAAGTGTCGTTCTTTTGCCCAAACCCCAATTATGGTACAAAGCCCAATTACCCAATTTTAGTAATTAGCCCAACATCATGATTACTTCGTTTTAAATAAGCATAATAATAACTTAGCTACGAGACATTAATATAAAAAGGTTGAACATAACTTACAATGATTAAAAATAGCGTAGCGTTACACGGACAGAATTTCGACTTATACCCTTACAACATTCGCTAACATACCCTTATTATTAGAATTAAAATTAAAATTAAAATATAAATTATATATATATATATAAATTTTACGTATGATAAGAGAAGAAAAAGATATGAATTGTGATCAGAATTCGGTTGGCTTTATAGGGAATTTCGATTTTTGGGGCTCCACGACTCGCGGTGAATTTTGCCTTCAAACTCCGCGAGTCGCGGAGATTGAAATTACAGCTCACATCTTTTGGAGTCTTTCTTGCCGACGGATTTTATATATAAATATAAAATATAAATAATTAATATAATTATTTATATATTATATTATATTCTTGTGCATAGTAGACTTGTAATTTTTAGTCCGTTGCTTCGAGCGTTGAGAGTTGACTCTGGTCCCGGTTCCGGATTTTCGAACGTCCTTGCGTACAATTTTATATTTTGTATTTTGCGTTTTGAATCTTGTACTCTTGTAATTTCGAGACGTTTCTTATCAATAATTGGAACCTCTTTGATTGTCTTTTGTTCTTTTGAGCTTTTTGGTCGTTTGCGTCTTCAATTCGTCGAATCTGTCTTTTGTCTTCACCTTTTATTATTTAAACGAATATCACTTGTAAATAGAACAATTGCAACTAAAAGCTTGTCTTTCTTGAGGAATAATGCTATGAAATATATGTTCGTTTTTAGCATTATCAAATATTCCCACACTTGAGCGTTGCTTGTCCTCAAGCAATATCGTCTTGAAATACTAGAATCACTTCTTTATTCTTCACACTTTGTACATCAGTGATTTCTATACGGCGGTATAAACAATGGTAGTAACGATATGGTTTACAGTCCCACATGACTATAAAAATTTAGATCCATTAAGGAAATTGGATCTTTATGAAAACATTTGATCTTTTGAAAATTAAATCTAGTTTTTACCCTAGATAAGTTTTCCGGAATAACCCTTTACCGGTGTTTGCAAAATATTTTTGTGGGTTTGGTGGGTTTCAGATTTGAAAATTTTAGCTCAAAACTTACGGTTTTGTGTCACCCACTTGCTAACCTTGTATTTGAAAAGCAACACGTCCAGTTTACTTGTCCCGTATATTACCTTTCGGTAAACTACCGTCCGGTTGAAAGGAAAGCGTTGAACAAGCAACTGTTAAGGCAATGTCCCGTGACATGCTTTTGATTATGGTCTATAACGTGTCGGACGCAATTACTATCCTTGGTAGGAGCAATAGTAAAGCTCACCCTTATAATTTTTCGGTATGGCACAAGGTCCTGTCTTTGACCACTATGCAACCACCGTTCTTACGGTTGACACCCGATTTGGTTCAGGTGACCTAATGAATTCCAGGTGAATTCCTAGGATTTTACGTTCAATGGTAATGAACGCATTGAAAATAGGGTTTTCAGAAAATAAATCGGTTTATAATTTTGATCAAAATATTTTCTCGTTCAAGCTCGAGTTTAGATATCATTGAATTCCATGAGTTTGTAATTCTCAATCTTTAAGGTCAATCTCTAGGATTGAGTAATATCAGTCTTAAAAGCTGATTTTTAATCTTTAAGGAGATTATCCTTTCTGGGGATCTGATTCATTAGTCTTATCCAGCTAATTTGCATGGTGCCCCCCCCATTGTACGAGATAAATCCTTCTCATGGTTAGGATAAATCTGACCACTTGGCGACCCTGTTTAATGCTGAGGTCCGTGGATTTCCTGCTGATTTTAGTGATGACTTTTCTAGATTTTTCGTCAACCTACAGCTGGTCTGGACGACAACTTCATGACCTAAATCAAGAAGCGCGTGTCTTTTTTCGGAAGACTTTACTTCCTTTTAATGATGGAATTGATTCATCGTGTAGATTCATCTCTTCTTTTCTTTCATTGGGTAAAACAGTTTAGTTTAGTTCAAAGCAAAAGTATTTTCAGTTATTTGTTACAGATATATGTGACATATGTTTAAGATAACTTGGTAAATTTTCCCACACTTGGCTTTTATTTTCCTTTTTATCGTCCTCTATTCCATTTTAAATGAATTTTAACATTTTAGTTTGTTTCTTAATTTATGTCCTTTCCGAGGTAACAATAATTTCGGTGTTAAAACCTAGTTTTATCATTCATAAATATGTATAAACATGATTTTGAATTCATTTAATTGAAAATTTTGAAAAATTTTACTAGAATTGGGTAGTCAGTATATAAGACTAGGGCTGTTCTTTATTATCAGAGAGCACTAGATTCTAATACAACTACTGCTTTACTAGTATTTTTAATGGTAACCAAGTGTATAAAGTAAAAAAAAAATTTAAAATCCGAAAGAATTTAACCCCTTCCCACACTTAAGATCTTGCAATGCCCTCATTTGCAAGAAATCAGTAACAATTTAAATTATTGAGGGTGATTAGTGTGAAAATGATTAAATTTTACCAAAGTTTCCAAATATATTGGCGTTTGTTTGCTGAATGATAAATGGTGCACATCATTTGTTCATTCCGTCTTGTTGTTATTTCACATATATTTTGCATCTTGTCGTCAAAATTAGTTGCTTTTGCTGAACTTAATGCCAGTCTTTGAAAATACGTTGTTTTACCCTGTTGTGTACATAAGATAAATTGCAAACATATATACATATTTTTGAAGTTTGGTATATTACCCCACATTCAAAAATTATTAAAATCTAAGAATAAAAGTTAGATAATTATAAAAATGATTACAATATTAACAAAAGTATTAAACGTATCAATAATTACAAATTACAAAATAAAAAAAAATAAAAAGTAAACTAAGGATGATATTGGTACCAATAGGGGTTCCAGGCATAACCATAAGTGCTATAGAATGCTTCGGCAGGGTCATACGTAGGATATGGTGGCTGCATCTCTATAGACCAAGGAGGGAAGATGGGTTTCGGTGTAGGAATATAGTTTCTACCTATATGTTGGCAATGAGCTATGATTTGGTTCTGATGAACTTGCCAATCTTCAAATGCTCTCTGTCTAGCATTTTCGTATTCCTGAGAAGCTATAAACCTATACATTTCTTGCATCTCATTCCCCCCTCCTACATTACCTTGCTGCTGGTTTCTCTCCACCTGTGGATGTCTACCATGGTATCGTACTGCGGCGTTATTTCGCCTCTTTAAAACTTTCGCACCATGGTATACATTTAAACCTATAGTATCGCGGGGTTCCGGCTCTTCTAGTAATAATCCCCCCCGACTTATATCCACACCGAGATATTCACCAATCAAAGTAATAAAAATACCACCTCCTATTATGCTATGTGGTCGCATCCCCCGAACCATAGCTGATAAATAATAACCCACACAATATGGTATACTTACAGCGCTTTGTGGGTCTCGAATACACATATGGTAAAACAAATCCTGTTCATTTACTTTTTCCTTGTTTTTACCCCTTTGTGTAATCGAATTAGCTAAAAACCTATGTATCACTCTTAATTCGGCTCTATCTATATCCAAATAAGAGTAATTTCCCCCTTTGAAACGGTGATGGCTTGTCATTTGACTCCACACACCGTGTGTATCAAAATTTTCATCTATCTTTCTATCGTTTAGTATCAATCCTCTACAATCGGCAGACGCTAACTCCTCAGGCGTATATATACGTAAAGCCTGAGCCATGTCCAGTAAAGACATGTGGCGCATCGAACCGCCTAACAAAAATCTAATAAAAGAACGATCGGTTAAACTATCTACCCGATCATTCAACTCTATACTACATAACAATTCTTCACACCATACTTTATATACAGGTCTACGTATGGTGAATAAACATACCCAGTCATTAAAAGAAGAATTACCATACCTCTGTACAAGTAATTCCCTAATTGGCCCGGCCAATTCTACAGCTTCTAAGGGTCCCCATTCTATGACCCTCGGTACCTCAACAACCTTAGAATGAAGAGTATGCAAACCCCGTTGATATTTTGGATAATCTATCCAAAGTCTGTCAAATCTCAGGTTCGGGTGCAACTCTTCCAAGTGCATATCGGAAAAGGTCATGACTGGATGAGGTATATCCTGCTTGTAGTAGTTATCCACCTCCTGTTGTTCCAAATTCTCAGCAGGAGCATTGCGGGCTTGGGATGAAGATTCACCCCTTTCATTCTGCAAAACACATCAAACACAATTTTTGTGCATCCAAATATGCGTTAGTGTCAGCAAAATCATCAATCAAAATAATTACAATGACATTATCAATTTATATCAAACTTAAGCTTATTTTCACATTTTTATCAAATCTACACTTTTTCAAATAAGCATATACGAAAATTTTCGCCAAGTTCATCAGCATTCAACTCAAATAACATGTCAAAATAATCATTACTAGCAATTAAACAAGTCTCAAATGGCATTATCTTTCAAAAATCAAGTTCATGAATTTTAGACTTGAAAAAGTCCACTTTAATTCTCAAAATCATGTTTAGGCTCAAAGTTTGGATCATTTAACTACCTAGACATGTTACACTACTCAATTTAGCAACAATTCATGACAAAAATCGGCCATAACCTGTTTATATCAAAAAGCCCCAAATTTGCTCAAGAACACAAACCCTAGATTATTCAAAATTTGAAGTTTAAGGCTTCTAATCATGTTAAACAGCATCAATCTAGGTTATACAAGCATAATACATAAACAATTTAAGCCTAATTACACTAAAAAGCATCAAAATCAAATTGGGGAAAAAATAGCTCAAAAACAGTTAATTTCGAATTAAATGGTGTTTAGGTGTAGAAATTTACCGTTTTTCTTGAGTAATTCTTAGATAGCATCCTTCTCAACATGATTTTAGCAAATGATTTGGTGATTAACGGTTAAAAATTGTGATTTTGGGGGGTTTTTTTCGTGTTTTTCGGGTGCAGCTTTTCGAGCTGTATTTTTGGGTTGAGGAGTATGAAACTGATCAGTTTGCAGCTCTTATTTTTTTTTTTTGTAATCCGGCTCCTCCGCGAGTCGCGGGGATTAACCCTCCAAACTCCGCGACTCGCGGAGTTTGGTATATATTTATTTTTTTTTTTTTTTATAATCATTAACTTATTAAAACAATTAAGTAATTAATTTTAAAATTTTGTTTCCCTTGTTATTTAGGACGAGGTCGTTTCGGATCGATGTCCTAGTCCGTCCTTCGACAAAATTTTAAAATTTGTCATTTTTAAGCAATTGCTTTAAAAGCTTAGATTTTTTTTGATTTTTTAATTTTTTTGGCATACTTTAATTCAATAAGATTAAAAATAATGATAATAAAAGTTCTCGTCCCTCCCTCGGGTAAAGCAATTTCGGTTCAAAGACCTAGTCTTCAACTTACGACGAATTTTAAAAATCATATTCTTAACTTAATGAGATAAAGTAAATTTTTGTTTTTAAATTCACACAACTTAAATATAAAATTCAAAATTAATATTAAAAATTCACACCAAACTTAAAATTTGAAATGCATAAAATTAAAAATTAATATTTTAAAAATTAAAAATTCATACCAAACTTAATTTAAAAATTTATAAATTCATACTAAACTTATATTAATTTTTCAAATATTTACAATTTTAAATATATTGTTTTTACAAAGTTTACAATATTAATTTAAGATTTAAATATTAATTTTTAAAATATGGTAAAAATAAAATTAAAAATCTTTTTGTCTTTTTATCCCACTTTAATCAATCAAATATTATCAAAAATATGCGCCCCTCTTTTCGGTAAAGTAATTTCGGTTCCAAGACCTAATTTAACTCATGACGAATTTTTGAAATATTTTGGGTTGATTGATTAAAGATATTTATACCTTAAGAATAAACGTTAAATTTCGCAGTGATGTAATAAATTTTTGAATGATATCAATAATTTCGGTCGCCAAACCTAATTTTATTTAATACCAATTTAATACTTTTTAGCGAACAAATTAGCGTTTATTATCAAAAGGTTAAAAATAAAAATAAAAACTAAAAACTGTACAGACATACCTGTGAAATAGATTTCTTAGTTATATGATCTATTCCATTCATAAGATAGTCGGTTTAATTGATTTTCCATGGCTACATAGGCGTAACCTCGAGCATTCAGTGTCTTTTCTTCTAAACATATGAACGGTCCGTCTCTGCATAAAGTAACAAATTCGGTATTTGAATAGGTTTGATTATTTGAACATTTACCTCCATGTGACCATTTTCCGCATTTGTGACATCGTTCTAGGTGTCGTGCTCTTCTTTTCGCTGCGGATTTTGATTTTCCTTTACCAAATTGTAACTTATTATCTTCGCATCTGGATTCTTTTCTAACTCCGTCCATTCTTTCTCTGATTACTGATACTATTTCACTCGGTAGTATGTCATTATTACGTTTAGTGATCAAAGCGTGTAGCATTAGACCATGGTTTAGTTCACATGCAGTCTTCATTTCGTAAAAACCTAAAAAAAAAAAAAATTCAGAATGGGGGGAGAAGACTAGTTCTTTAGGGTCTGCTAGGGAAAGACCATTCGGGTTCCATTTTCGAGAACTACACGAAAACAGACAATCTAACTCTAACAGAAATACATATTATCCTTTAAAGACTTGATTCTCCCCACACTTAGTTAGCTGTGGTGTCGAAATTGTGATTAACTTCGTTGTCGGCTTCCATCGGACCATGTATGTAATGTTTAACTCTGTGACCATTAACTTTAAATTCAATCCCATTTGAATTTATCAATTCTATCGTTCCGTATGGGAAAACTCTTTTGACTATGAATGGTCCAGACCATCTTGATTTCAATTTTCCAGGAAATAGCTTGAATCGTGAATTGAAAAGAAGAACTCTATCTCCTTCTTTAAATTCTTTTGAACTTCTGATTCTTTTATCATGCCATTTCTTCGTTCTTTCTTTATAGATTAACGAATTTTCGTATGCTTCATGTCTTAATTCTTCTAATTCATTTAGTTGACTTAATCGTAGACGTCCGGCTTCATGTAAATCAAGATTACATGTCTTCAAAGCCCAAAATGCTTTGTGTTCAATTTCTACTGGAAGATGACATGCTTTTCCATAAACAAGTCTAAAAGGTGTGGTTCCAATTGGAGTTTTGTAGGCTGTTCTAAAAGCCCAGAGTGCATCCTCCAATTTAATGGACCATTCCTTCGAATTTGATCCTACGATTTTCTCTAGAATACGTTTTAAAGCTCGGTTGGTATTTTCAACTTGTCCACTTGTTTGTGGATGATATGCGGTGGAGATTTTATGAGTTACTCCATATCTTTTAAGAACTTTCTCAAGTTGATTATTACAAAAATGAGTTCCCCGATCACTTATTAAAGCTTTCGGTGTTCCAAACCTTGCAAAAAGACGTTTTAAAAAGTTGACTACAACTCGTGCATCGTTAGTTGGGAGAGCTTGTGCTTCCGCCCATTTAGATACATAATCAATGGCTACGAGTATATATAAATTATTATGAGATTTTGGAAATGGACCCATAAAGTCAATACCCCAAATGTCAAATACTTCACATACTTGGATGACATTTTGTGGCATTTCATCACGTTGACTTATTTTTCCGGCCCTTTGACATGCATCACAGGATTTGCAAAGAAGGTGTGCGTCTTTGTAAATTGTAGGCCAATAGAATCCAGCTTCATAAACTTTTCTTGCTGTTAGTTGAGGCCCATAATGCCCTCCTGTTGGTCCTGTGTGACAATGGTTTAAAATTTTACTAGCTTCATCTCCAAATACACATCGGCGTATTATTCCATCGAGACAACTTTTAAACAGATGTGGATCTTCCCAGAAATAGTGTTTTATATCACTGAAGAATTTCTTTCGTCTTTGGTACGATAATCCTTTTTCAAGGAATCCACAAACTAAGTAGTTTGCATAGTCTGCAAACCATGGGATTTCTTTATAATCTATCTTCAATAGATATTCATCAGGAAAGTTGTCTTGTATGGCTGATTCATTCAGAACTTCTAATTCGGGATTTTCAAGACGAGAAAGATGATCAGCGGCGAGATTTTCTGCTCCTCTTTTATCTCGGATTTCAATATCAAACTCTTGTAAGAGTAAGATCCAACGGATTAATCTTGGTTTAGCATCTTGTTTTGAAAATAGGTATCTAAGAGCAGAATGGTCGGTATAGACCACCGTTTTTGCTAGAACGAGATATGATCGAAATTTGTCAAAAGCAAAGACAATAGCAAGGAGTTCTTTTTCAGTAGTTGTATAGTTCGTTTGTGCTCCTTGTAACGTCTTACTAGCATAATATATAGGTTGAAATCATTTTTCAATCCTTTGTCCTAAAACGGCTCCCATTGCAAAATCACTTGCATCGCACATTAGTTCAAATGGTAGATTCCAATTTGGTGTTATCATGATCGGCGCATTAGTGAGTTTCTCTTTAAGAATATTAAAAGATTTGATACACTCATCTGAAAAGATGAATGGAGCATCCTTTTCTAGGAGTTTATTCATAGGAGTGGCAATTTTAGAAAAATCTTTTATGAAACGTCGGTAAAAACCGGCATGCCCTAGAAAACTCCTAACTCCTCTAACATTTGTGGGATGTGGAAGTTTAGCAATTACATCTACTTTAGCTCTATCGACTTCAATTCCTTCTTTTAAAATTTTATGTCCAAGAACGATGCATTCTTTAACCATGAAATGGCATTTCTCCCAATTAAGTACTAGATTTGATTTTTCGCATCTAATTAGCATTCGTTCCAGATTAACTAGACATGATTTAAATGTATCACCGAAGACTGAAAAGTCATCCATGAAAACTTCCATGCATTCTTCTATCATGTCGTGAAAAATCGCCATCATGCACCTTTGAAAGGTTGCAGGGGCGTTGCAAAGTCCAAATGGCATGCGTTTGTAAGCAAAAGTACCATAAGGGCACGTAAATGTGGTTTTCTCTTGGTCTTCGGGTGCTATTGGAATTTGAAAATATCCGGAAAATCCATCTAGAAAACAATAGTAACTATTTCCGGCTAATCTTTCCAACATTTGATCTATGAAAGGTAAGGGAAAGTGATCTTTTCTGGTGGCGTCATTTAATTTTCTATAATCAATACATACACGCCATCCTGTTACAGTCCTAGTAGGAATAAGCTCATTTTTATCATTTGTAATGACAGTCATACCACCCTTCTTAGGCACGCATTGAACTGGGCTTACCCATGGGCTATCAGAAATTGGATATATCAAACCTGCATCTAGCAGTTTAATAATCTCTTTCTTAACTACATCTTGCATATTAGGATTTAGTCTTCGTTGGCGTTGCACATACGTTTTATGACCTTCTTCCATAAGGATTTTATGTGTGCAATACGAAGGACTTATTCCTTTAATATCATGAATCTTCCATTCAATGGCTGGTTTATGAGCTTTCAACACAGAAATGAGTTGTGATTTCTCATTTTCAGTAAGAGAAGACGATATTATTACAGGTAATTCAGATTCTCCATGTAAATAAGCGTATTCCAAATGGTTTGGAAGTGGCTTTAACTCTAATTTCGGAGGTTCTTCTATCGATGATTTATATCGATATCTGTCTTCTTCTTTTAGCATTTGAATTTCTTCTGTTGTTGGTTCATATCCATTAGCTATAAGTGTAGCTAACATTTCAGCTTCATCAATTGGTTCATTACCTTTTCCTAAAGAACATTCTCCTGTTCCTTGTAATTCTGGAAATTCTTCTAATAATTCTGCATGTGCATCTATAGTTTGAATATAATAACATGTATCATCTGCAGATTGTGGTTGTTGCATTGCTCTATCAACTGAAAAGGTAACACTCTCATCCTCTATACTTAGGGTCAGTTTCTTACCGAACACGTCTATCATTGCTTTAGCCGTGTTTAAGAATGGTCTTCCTAATATGAGAGGAACTTGAGAATCTTCTTCCATGTCCAAAACAACAAAATCTACTGGAAATACTAAAGTACCAACTTTAACTAGCATGTTCTCCATTATCCCTCTAGGATATTTTATTGATCTATCGGCTAGTTGTATGCTTATTCTGGTTGGTTTCAATTCTCCAAGGTCTAGTTTAGCGTATAGTGAATACGGCATTAGATTTATACTAGCACCTAAGTCTGCCAATGCTTCTATTGAACTAAGACTACCCAGAAAACATGGAATTGTGAAACTTCCTGGATCAGATAATTTTTCTGGTATCTTATTCAACAGCACTGCTGAACAATTAGCATTCATAGTAACAGCCGAGAGTTCTTCCATTTTCTTTCTATTTGAGATTAGATCTTTCAAGAATTTAGCATATCTTGGCATTCCTGAAATCACATCAATGAAAGGAAGATTTACATTTATCTGTTTAAACATATCCAAGAATTTGGATTGCTCGGCTTCAAGTTTTTCTTTCTTCATTTTACTCAGGTAAGGAAGTGGTGGTTGGTATGGTTTAACATAAGGTTTATCCTTAACTGTGTTATCTTCATTATCCTTTTCAACTACCGGTTCTTTTTCCTTATCTTGATCAGGTTGTGGTTCTTGTGGAGTAGGAATAGTTTCATCAGAAGTTACAGGTATTTCAGGTGGTTTAAGTGTTGTACCACTTCTTGTGGTAATAGCTTTAGCTGTTTCATTCCGGGGGTTAGCATTTGTATCACTAGGTAGACTTCCCGGTTTTCTTTCACCTATTAACCTTGCTAGGTTACTTACTTCTTGTTCCAGATTTTGAATAGAAGCTTGTTGATTTCTAAATGCTTGAGCATTTTGTTCATTAGTTTGTTTTTGAGATGTGAAAAACTGCGTTTGAGTTTCAACTAGCTTCGTCATCATATCTTCTAAATTCGGCTTTTTATCATCGGTTTGTTGTGGTGGTTTGTTTTGAAAATTCAGTCTTTGCTGATTGTAAGTATTATTGGATACTTGTTGATTGCTAGGACCTTGTTGGTTGTTGTATGGAATATTTCGGTTATAATTCTGGTTTTGATTGTAAATCGGTCTTGGCGGTTGATAATTATTCTGATAATTATTTCCAGGCCTTTGGTTTATGTATGAAATATTCTCTCTTTGTTCCATTGTTAATTCAATACTGAGACAATCTTTTGTCAAATGTGGTCCTCCACACTGCTCACAACTAATTCGTATTGAGTGAATATCCTTAGTCATCTTTTCCATTCGTCTCTCCACAGCATCTATCTTTGCGGAAATGGAATCTAAGTCATGGCTAGAATCGGCTCTAGCTGCTTTAGATGATCTAATGATATCTTTTTCTTGGTGCCACTCATGTGAGTGGGAAGCAGTGTTATCAATAATTTTGTAAGCATCAGTTTCGGTTTTCTTCATAATAGAACCACCAGCTGCTATATCTATGTCTTTCCTTGTAGTGATGTCGCATCCTTGGTAGAATATTTGTACTATTTGACAGGTGTCTAAACCATGTTGCGGACATCCTCTTAACAACTTTCCATATCTTGTCCACGCCTCATATAGAGTTTCATTTGGTTTCTGTGTGAACGTAACAATTTCTGCTTGAAGTCTTACGGCTTTAGATGCAGGAAAGAATTGTTTAAGAAATTTGTCAACTAAAACGTCCCATGTATCAATTGCCCCTTCAGGTAACGATTCCAACCAATCTTTGGCTTCTCCCTTTAAAGTCCAGGGAAATAACATGAGATATATCTGTTCATCCTCCACTTCTCGGATTTTAAATAGTGTGCAGATTCTATTAAAGGTATGTAGATGTTCATTTGGATCTTCCTTCGGCGCACCACTAAATTGGCATTGATTAGTCACCATGTGTAGAATTTGTCCTTTGATTTCATAATCTGGCGCATTAATGTCTGGATGAGTAATTGCGTGACCTTGGCCAGTGCGTTTAGCTCTCATTCGGTCTTCCATACTTAAAGGTTCCAGATTCTCCATAATTGAATTTGTTGAATCGGTATCACTAGATGATTCTGATTTAATAGTTCGTTCCTCAACAATCTCTGTTTGAATGATTGGTGGCTCCGGAGGAAAGTTTAATGGTTCAGGATCTATGAACCGTTCCTGAATATTCTCTGGATTCTCAATTGTGAGGTTGGGTTCAAAAAATGGATTATCGGAAATTTGAACTGAAGTACTTGGTCGACTGGATGACGATTCTAAAGAAAAATCAACGGCGGTTATATTTGTTAAACGATGTCTTGATCGAGTTACAGGTGGTGAACGTACAAAAGGTGATGAACGTCTTGCTCGGTGCATTCACTGAATATCCTATTAGTTTTTAAAAGGAAAGAAAAATTATAATAAGTTATCCAATCAATAGACTTTTCTGATTTTGCCCACGTTTCGAATAGCCAAAAGATGCAGCAGAGGGGCAGGATTCGTTTGGTCTCAATATAATTGAGGACTGTTTGGCTCCAATAACCCGGTCCACGTACAAATCCAACTATTACTACGAACCAGAAAATTTTGATGTCTATCAATTTAACCACTCAAAATAAATTTTCGTAATTTTAAGAAATTTAGATAAGAAGTAGAAAAAATTCTAAGTCCTAAAAACTAGAATAGCGAGAAATAAGAGAGAAAAAGAGTTCGTCGCAAAAGGTGGAAAAAGAAAAAATGGTTGAAAAATAAAAGGTGACGGAAAAATAAAAGAAACTTATAAAAACTTAAAAATACTTAACTAACTGATAATGCTAAAAACGAACATATATTTCATAGCATTATTCCTCAAGAAAGACAAGCTTTTAGTTGCAATTGTTCTATTTACAAGTGATATTCGTTTAAATAATAAAAGGTGAAGACAAAAGACAGATTCGACGATTTGAAGACGCAAACGACCAAAAAGCTCAAAAGAACAAAAGACAATCAAAAAGGTTCCAATTATTGATAAGAAACGTCTCGAAATCACAAGAGTACAAGATTCAAAACGCAAAGTACAAGATATTAAATTGTACGCAAGGACGTTCGAAAAACCGGAACCGGGACCAGAGTCAACTCTTAACGCTCGACGCAACGGACTAAAAATTACAAGTTAACTATGTATATAAATATAATATAATATATAATTAATTATATTAATTATATATATATTATATATATATATTATTAAAACCGTCGGCAGCCAGAAACTCCAAGGGTGTAAAATGAAAATACCTCTCCGCGACTCGCGGAGTTTGAAGGGCTTTTTGCCGCGAGTCGCGGAGCCCCAAAAATCATTTCTGGCTATAAAGCCAACCGAATTCTGATCGAATTTTACATCCTTTTTTCTCTTCTCTTCATACGAAGTAATATATATTTATATTTATAATTTATATTTTAATTTTAATTATAATTATAATTCTAATAATAAGGGTATGTTAGCGAATGTTGTAAGGGTGTAAGTCGAAATTCTGTCCGTGTAACGCTACGCTATTTTTAATCATTGTAAGTTATGTTCAACCTTTTTATATTAATGTCTCGTAGCTAAGTTATTATTATGCTTGTTTAAAACGAAGTAATCATGATGTTGGGCTAATTACTAAAATTGGGTAATTGGGCTTTGTACCATAATTGGGGTTTGGACAAAAGAACGACACTTGTGGAAACTAGGCTATGGGCTATTAATGGGCTTTATATTTGTTTAACTAAATGAAAGTTTGTTAATGTTAATATAAAGATTTACAATTGGGCGTCCCTATAAACTACCATATACACTCGATCGGACACGATGGGCGGGGTATTTATATGTACGAATAATCGTTCATTTAACCGGACACGGGAATGGATTAATAGCCACTAGAATAATCAAAACAGGGGTGAAATTACATTCAAGGGTAATTGGTGTAATTGTTAACAAAGTAGTAAAACCTTGGTTTACACGCAGTCGATAACCTGGTGTATTCATTAAACAAAGTATTAAAACCTTGTTACAATTCGAATCCCCAATTAGTTGGAATATTTATCTTCGGGTATAATAATAATTTGACAAGGACACTTGCAATTTATATTTATGACTGATGGACTGTTATGGACAAAAACCAGACGGACATATTGAATAATCCAGGACAAAGGACAATTAACCCATGGGCATAAAACTAAAATCAACACGTCAAACATCATGATTACGGAAGTTTAAATAAGCATAATTCTTTTATTTCATATTTAATTTCCTTTATTTTATATTTAATTGCACTTCTAATTATCGCACTTTTATTTATTGTTATTTTATCGCATTTTTAATTATCGTACTTTTTAATTATCGCAATTTAATTTTATCGCATTTTTATTATTCGCAATTTCATTATCGTTATTTACTTTACGCTTTAATTTAAAGTCTTGTATTTATTTAATATTTTACATTAGGTTTTAACTGCGACTAAAGTTTTAAAATCGACAAACCGGTCATTAAACGGTAAAAACCCCCCTTTATAATAATAATATTACTTATATATATATTTGTATTTTTATAAAAGTAAACTCATATAGCGTTGAGCTTTGTTTAAAGATTTCCCTGTGGAACGAACCGGACTTACTAAAAACTACACTACTGTACGATTAGGTACACTGCCTATAAGTGTTGTAGCAAGGTTTAAGTATATCCATTCTATAAATAAATAAATATCTTGTGTAAAATTGTATCGTATTTAATAGTATTTTCTGCGTAAAATATAAGCTATTTTATATACACCTCGTTCGACATCAAGTATTTTTGGCGCCGCTGCCGGGGAACTTTACATCTTAAAAGCCGGAAGCGCAACGCTAATAAAAAAAAAAAAAAAAAAGATTTTTATCTACTTTTATTAAAAGTCGTTTTTGTAAAAATTACGTTTTAATTATTCAAAAATATAAAAAGAAAAACAAAAATATAAGTATTTTTAGGATTTTGTTAAATATTTAAGTTTTATAAGTTTCTTTATCTTTATTTTAATTTATAAAAATAAAAATTTTATTAAAAATCGTTTATTTAAATTAAAAACAGAAAACAGAAAAATAAATAAAAATAAAAAAAGAAAAAAACGCGTAAAAAGTACTACCTGTCAACAGAATTCCTGAACCCCGCGACTTGCGGGGTTTTTCTCTTCATTTGCCGCGACTCGCGGAGGGTTTCTGACACACGGACAAAACCCTAATCACGGGTTTTAATTTATTATTATTATTATTAATTACTTAATTATTATTATTATTATTAATTTTAGTTTTATTTTTACTTTTTACTTTATATTTATGTATTTTGTTTAATTAGTTTTATTAAAATTGTAAAATTAGTAGTTTTAATTAAATAAATAATATAAAAATAATATTTTTATAAAAATTGTACTTTTTACAACTTTTTGTATATTTTTATATTTTGTACCTTTTTAATCGTTGTAGCGTAACTTTTGTATTTTTAGCTCATAATTAATTTTAAACTTAGTTTTCGCTATAGTTATTTTTACTCCTATATTTTTAGGCTTTGCCGTAGAATTCCTTAAGTGCTTTTTCTTTAGACTAAGAATTAGGTGCTTTAGAATTTTGCGACGCCTTTTTAAGTTTTAGTTTCTTTTTAAGTTATTTCCATTTGGGATTTAGTTTTTCCTGTAAGCTTTAATATTTTTAGACCTTTTACTATGTATCAATTATCATTCCAATTAGTAATTTCAATTTGCGATTATAATTTTAAGTTAGTTGTAGTAATAAGGTTAAATTAGTTAAGTATTTTTAAGTTTTGATAAGTTTCTTTTATTTTTCCGTCACCTTTTATTTTTCAACCATTTTTTTTTCTTTTTCGACATTTTTCGACGCGCAATCTTTTTCTCTCTTATTTCTCGCTATTCTAGTTTTTAGGACTTAGAATTTTATTCTACTTCTTATCTAAATTTCTTAAAATTACGAAAATTTATTTTAAGTAGTTAAATTAATAGACATCAAAATTTTCTGGTTCGTAGTAATAGTTGGATTTGTACGTGGACCGGGTTATTGGAGCCAAACAGTCCTCAATTATATTGAGACCAAACGAATCCTGCCCCTCTGCTGCATCTTTTGGCTATTCGAAACGTGGGCAAAATCAGAAAAGTCTATTGATTGGATAACTTATTATAATTTTTCTTTCCTTTTAAAAACTAATAGGATATTCTGTGAATGCACCGAGCAAGACGTTCATCACCTTTTGTACGTTCACCACCTGTAACTCGATCAAGACATCGTTTGACAAATATAACCGCCGTTGATTTTTCTTTAGAATCGTCATCCAGTCGACCAAGTACTTCAGTTCAAATTTCCGATAATCCATTTTTTGAAACAAACCTCACAATTGAGAATCCAGAAAATATTCAGGAACGGTTCATAGATCCTGAACCATTAAACTTTCCTCCGGAACCACCAATCATTCAAACAGAGATTGTTGAGGAACGAACTATTAAATCAGAATCATCTAGTGATACCGATTCAACAAATTCAATTATGGAGAATCTGGAACCTTTAAGTATGGAAGACCGAATGAGAGCTAAACGCACTGGCCAAGGTCACGCAATTACTCATCCAGACATTAATGCGCCAGATTATGAAATCAAAGGACAAATTTTACACATGGTGACTAATCAATGCCAATTTAGTGGTGCGCCGAAGGAAGATCCAAATGAACATCTACGTACCTTTAATAGGATCTGCACACTATTTAAAATACGAGAAGTGGAGGATGAACAGATATATCTCATGTTATTTCCCTGGACTTTAAAGGGAGAAGCCAAAGATTGGTTGGAATCGTTACCTGAAGGGGCGATTGATACATGGGACGTTTTAATTGACAAATTTCTTAAACAATTTTTTCCTGCATCTAAAGCCGTAAGACTTCAAGCAGAAATTGTTACGTTCACACAGAAGCCAAATGAAACTCTATATGAGGCGTGGACAAGATATGGAAAGTTGTTAAGAGGATGTCCGCAACATGGTTTAGACACCTGTCAAATAGTACAAATATTTTACCGAGGATGCGACATCACTACAAGAAAAGACATAGATATAGCAGCTGGTGGTTCGATTATGAAGAAAACCGAAACTGATGCTTACAAAATTATTGATAATACTGCTTCCCACTCACATGAGTGGCACCAAGAAAAAGACATCATTAGATCATCTAAAGCAGCTAGAGCCGATTCTAGCCATGACTTAGATTCCATTTCCGCAAAGATAGATGCTTTCGAGAGACGAATGGAAAAGATGACTAAAGATATTCATGCTATACGAATTAGTTGTGAGCAGTGTGGAGGACCACATTTGACAAAAGATTGTCTAAATATTGAATTAACAATGGAACAAAGAGAGAATATTTCATACATAAACCAAAGGCCTGGAAATAATTATCAGAATAATTATCAACCGCCAAGACCGATTTACAATCAAAACCAGAATTATAACCGAAATATTCCATACAATAACCAACAAGGTCCTAGCAATCAACAAGTATCCAATAATACTTACAATCAGCAAAGACCGAATTTTCAAAACAAACCACCACAACAAACCGATGATAAAAAGCCGAATTTAGAAGATATGATGACGAAGCTAGTTGAAACTCAAACGCAGTTTTTCACATCTCAAAAACAAACCAATGAACAAAATGCTCAAGCATTTAGAAATCAACAAGCTTCTATTCAAAATCTAGAACAAGAAGTAAGTAACCTAGCAAGGTTAATAGGTGAAAGAAAACCGGGAAGTCTACCTAGCGATACAAATGCTAACCCCCGGAATGAAACAGCTAAAGCTATTACCACAAGAAGTGGTACAACACTTAAACCACCTGAAATACCTGTAACTTCTGATGAAACTATTCCTACTTCACAAGAACCACAACCTGATCAAGATAAGGAAAAAGAACCGGTAGTTGAAAAGGTTAATGAAGATAACACAGTTAAGACTAAACCTTATGTTAAACCATACCAACCACCACTTCCTTACCCGAGTAAAATGAAGAAGGAAAAACTTGAAGCCGAGCAATCCAAATTCTTGGATATGTTTAAACAGATAAATGTAAATCTTCCTTTCATTGATGTAATTTCAGGAATGCCAAGGTATGCTAAATTCTTGAAAGATCTAATCACGAATAGAAAGAAAATGGAAGAACTCTCGGCTGTTACTATGAATGCTAATTGTTCAGCAGTGCTGTTGAATAAGATACCAGAAAAACTATCTGATCCAGGAAGTTTCACAATTCCATGTTTTCTGGGTAGTCTTAGTTCAATAGAAGCATTGGCTGATTTAGGTGCTAGTATAAATCTAATGCCGTATTCACTATACGCTAAACTAGACCTTGGAGAATTAAAACCAACCAGAATAAGCATACAACTAGCCGATAGATCAATAAAATATCCTAGAGGGATAATGGAGAACATGCTAGTTAAAGTTGGTACTTTAGTATTTCCAGTAGATTTTGTTGTTTTGGACATGGAAGAAGATTCTCAAGTTCCTCTCATATTAGGAAGACCATTCTTAAACACGGCTAAAGCAATGATAGACGTGTTCGGTAAGAAACTGACCCTAAGTATAGAGGATGAGAGTGTTACCTTTTCAGTGGATAGAGCCATGCAACAACCACAATCTGCAGATGATACATGTTATTATATTCAAACTATAGATGCACATGCAGAATTATTAGAAGAATTTCCAGAATTACAAGGAACAGGAGAATGTTCTTTAGGAGAAGGAAATGAACCAATTGATGAAGCTGAAATGTTAGCTACACTTATAGCTAATGGATATGAACCAACAACAGAAGAAATTCAAATGCTAAAAGAAGAAGACAGATATCGATATAAATCATCGATAGAAGAACCTCCGAAATTAGAGTTAAAGCCACTTCCAAACCATTTGGAATACGCTTATTTACATGGTGAATCTGAATTACCTGTAATAATATCGTCTTCTCTTACTGAAAATGAGAAATCACAACTCATTTCTGTGTTGAAAGCTCATAAACCAGCCATTGCATGGAAGATTCATGATATTAAAGGAATAAGTCCTTCGTATTGCACACATAAAATCCTTATGGAAGAAGGCCATAAAACGTATGTGCAACGCCAACGAAGACTAAATCCTAATATGCAAGATGTAGTTAAAAAGGAAATTATCAAACTGCTAGATGCAGGTTTAATATATCCAATTTCTGATAGTCCATGGGTAAGCCCAGTTCAATGCGTACCTAAGAAGGGTGGTATGACTGTCATCACAAATGAGAAAAATGAGCTTATTCCTACTAGGACTGTAACAGGATGGCGTGTATGTATTGATTATAGAAAATTAAATGACGCCACCAGAAAAGATCACTTTCCCTTACCTTTCATAGATCAAATGTTGGAAAGATTAGCCGGAAATAGTTACTATTGTTTTCTAGATGGATTTTCCGGATATTTTCAAATTCCAATAGCACCCGAAGATCAAGAGAAAACCACATTCACGTGCCCTTATGGTACTTTTGCTTACAAACGCATGCCATTTGGACTTTGTAACGCCCCTGCAACCTTTCAAAGGTGTATGATGGCGATTTTTCATGACATGATAGAAGAATGCATGGAAGTATTCATGGATGACTTTTCAGTCTTCGGTGATACATTTAAATCATGTCTAGTTAATCTGGAACGAATGCTAATTAGATGCGAAAAATCAAATCTAGTACTTAATTGGGAGAAATGCCATTTCATGGTTAAAGAAGGCATCGTTCTTGGACATAAAATTTCAAAAGAAGGAATTGAAGTGGATAGAGCTAAAGTAGATGTAATTGCTAAACTTCCACATCCCACCAATGTTAGAGGAGTTAGGAGTTTTCTAGGGCATGCCGGTTTTTACCGACGTTTCATAAAAGATTTTTCAAAAATTGCCACTCCTATGAATAAACTCCTAGAAAAGGATGCGCCATTCATCTTTTCAGATGAATGTATCAAATCTTTTAATATTCTTAAAGAAAAACTCACTAATGCACCGATCATGATAACACCAAATTGGAATCTACCATTTGAACTAATGTGCGATGCAAGTGATTTTGCAATGGGAGCCGTTTTAGGACAAAGGATTGAAAAACGATTTCAACCTATATATTATGCTAGTAAGACATTACAAGGAGCACAAACGAACTATACAACTACTGAAAAAGAACTCCTTGCTATTGTCTTTGCTTTTGACAAATTTCGATCATATCTAGTTCTAGCAAAAACGGTGGTCTATACCGACCATTCTGCTCTTAGATACCTATTTTCAAAACAAGATGCTAAACCAAGATTAATCCGTTGGATCTTACTCTTACAAGAGTTTGATATTGAAATCCGAGATAAAAAAGGAGCAGAAAATCTCGCCGCTGATCATCTTTCTCGTCTTGAAAATCCCGAATTAGAAGTTCTAAATGAATCGGCCATACAAGACAACTTTCCTGATGAATATCTATTGAAGATAGATTATAAAGAAATCCCATGGTTTGCAGACTATGCAAACTACTTAGTTTGTGGATTCCTTGAAAAAGGATTATCGTACCAAAGACGAAAGAAATTCTTCAGTGATATAAAACACTATTTCTGGGAAGATCCACATCTGTTTAAAAGTTGTCCCGATGGAATAATACGCCGATGTGTATTTGGAGATGAAGCTAGTAAAATTTTAAACCATTGTCACACAGGACCAACAGGAGGGCATTATGGGCCTCAACTAACAGCAAGAAAAGTTTATGAAGCTGGATTCTATTGGCCTACAATTTACAAAGACGCACACCTTCTTTGCAAATCCTGTGATGCATGTCAAAGGGCCGGAAAAATAAGTCAACGTGATGAAATGCCACAAAATGTCATCCAAGTATGTGAAGTATTTGACATTTGGGGTATTGACTTTATGGGTCCATTTCCAAAATCTCATAATAATTTATATATACTCGTAGCCATTGATTATGTATCTAAATGGGCGGAAGCACAAGCTCTCCCAACTAACGATGCACGAGTTGTAGTAAACTTTTTAAAACGTCTTTTTGCAAGGTTTGGAACACCGAAAGCTTTAATAAGTGATCGGGGTACTCATTTCTGTAATAATCAACTTGAGAAAGTTCTTAAAAGATATGGAGTAACTCATAAAATCTCCACCGCATATCATCCACAAACAAGTGGACAAGTTGAAAATACCAACCGAGCTTTAAAACGTATTCTAGAAAAAACCGTAGGATCAAATCCGAAGGAATGGTCCATTAAATTGGAGGATGCACTCTGGGCTTTTAGAACAGCCTACAAAACTCCAATTGGAACCACACCTTTTAGACTTGTTTATGGAAAAGCGTGTCATCTTCCAGTAGAAATTGAACACAAAGCATTTTGGGCTTTGAAGACATGTAATCTTGATTTACATGAAGCTGGACGTCTACGATTAAGTCAACTAAACGAATTAGAAGAATTAAGACATGAAGCATACGAAAATTCGTTAATCTATAAAGAAAGAACGAAGAAATGGCATGATAAAAGAATCAGAAGTTCAAAAGAATTCAAAGAAGGAGACAGAGTTCTTCTTTTCAATTCACGATTCAAGCTATTTCCTGGAAAATTGAAATCAAGATGGTCTGGACCATTCATAGTAAAAAGAGTTTTCCCATACGGAACAATAGAATTAATAAATTCAAATGGGATTGAATTTAAAGTTAATGGTCACAGAGTTAAACATTACATACATGGTCCGATGGAAGTCGACAACGAAGTTAATCACAATTTCGATACCACAGCTAACTAAGTGTGGGGAGAATCAAGTCTTTAAAGGATAATATGTATTTCTGTTAGAGTTAGATTGTCTGTTTTCGTGTAGTTCTCGAAAATGGAACACGTATGGTCTTTCCCTAGCAGACCCTAAAGAACTAGTCTTCTCCCCCCATTCTGAATTTTTATTTTTTTTAGGTTTTTACAAAATGAAGACTGCCTGTGAACTAAACCATGGTCTAATGCTACACGCTTTGATCACTAAAAGAAATAATGACATACTACCGAGTGAATTAGTATCAGTAATCAGAGAAAGAATGGACGGAGTTAGAAAAGGATCCAGATGCGAAGATAATAAGTTACAATTTGGTAAAGGAAAATCAAAATCCGCAGCAAAAAGAAGAGCACGACACCTAGAAAAATGTCACAAATGCGGAAAATGGTCACATGGAGGTAAATGTTCAAATAATCAAACCTATTCAAATACCGAATTTGTTACTTTATGCAGAGACGGACCGTTCATATGTTTAGAAGAAAAGACAATGAATGCTCGAGGTTACGCCTATGCAGCCATGGAAGACCAATTAAACCGACTATCTTATGAATATAATAGATCATATAACTAAGAAATCTATTTCACAGGTATGTCTGTACAGTTTTTATTTTTATTTTTATTTTTAACCTTTTGATAATAAACGCTAATTTGTTCGCTAAAAAGTATTAAATTGGTATTGAATAAAATTAGGTTTGGCGACCGAAATTATTGATATCGTTCAAAAATTTATTACATCACTGCGAAATTTAACGTTTATTCTTAAGGTATAAATATCTTTAATCAATCAAACCAAAATATTTCAAAAATTCGTCATGAGTTAAATTAGGTCTTGGAACCGAAATTACTTTACCGAAAAGAGGGGCGCATATTTTTGATAATATTTGATTGATTAAAGTGGGATAAAAAGACAAAAAGATTTTTAATTTTATTTTTACCATGTTTTTAATCTTAATATTTAAATCTTAAATTAATATTGTAAACTTTATAAAAACAATATTTTTAAAATTGTAAATATTTGAAAAATTAATATAAGTTTGGTATGAATTTATAAATTTTTAAATTAAGTTTGGTGTGAATTTTTAATTTTTAAAATATTAATTTTTAATTTTATGCATTTTAAATTTTGAGTTTGGTGTGAATTTTTAATTTTAATTTTGAATTTTATATTTAAGTTGTGTGAATTTAAAAACAAAAATTTACTTTATCTAATTAAGTTAAGAATATGATTTTTAAAATTCGTCGTAAGTTGAAGACTAGGTCTTTGAACCGAAATTGCTTTACCCGAGGGAGGGACGAGAACTTTTATTATCATTATTTTTAATCTTATTGATTTAAAGTATGCCAAAAACATTAAAAAAACCCAAAAATCTTAGCTTTTAAAACAATCGCTACAAAAAGACAAATTTTAAAATTTTGTCAAGGGACGGACTAGGGCATCGTCCCGAAACGACCTCGTCTTAAAAAGAAACAAAATTTTTAAAATTTTATTAAATTTCATGTTTTAAAAGTATAAGGTTTTTATAAAAAAAAAAAAAAAAAAAAAAAAAAATAATAACTCCGCGACTCGCGGAGTTTTAAGTACAAACCTCCGCGACTCGCGGAGGGACCAAATTACAGAAAAAAAAATAAAACTAGCTGCTCGAACTGATCACTCACACACACACATAAACACCCGAAATAGCTGCGAAAAAACCCGAGAAAACCCACAAAAATCATCCCAAAAACTCGATTTTTCACCGTTAATCTTCAAATTTTTCACTACAATCATGTTGAGAAGGATGATATCTAGGAACTACTCAAGAAAACAGGTACAATTACACCCCAAATCACCTTTAAATCCGAATTTTAGTGTGTTCTTGAGCATATTTTCATAATTTGAATTTTGTTAATTTTTAGTGTAATTAGTGTTAAATTGTTAGTATATTATGCATGTATAACCTAGATTGATGCTTGTTAACATGATTTGAAGCCAAAAACTTCAAAATTTTTAGAATCTAGGGTTTGTGTTCTTGAGCAAATTTGGGGCTTTTTGATATAAACAGGTTATGGCCGATTTTTGTCATGAATTATTGCTAAATTGAGTAGTGTAACATGTCTAGGTAGTTAAAAGATCCAAACTTTGAGCCTAAACATGATTTTGAGAATTAAAGTGGACTTTTTCAAGTCCAAAATTCATGAACTTGATTTTTGAAAGATAATGCCATTTGAGACTTGTTTATTTGCTAGTAATGATTATTTTGACATATTATTTGAGTTGAATGCTTATGAACTTGGCGAAAATTTTCGTATATGCTTATTTGAAAAAGTGTAGATTTGATAAAAATGTGAAAATGAGCTTAAGTTTGATATAAATTGATAATGTCATTGTAATTATTTTGATTGATGATTTTGCTGACACTAATGCATATTTGGATGCACAAAATTTGTGTTTGATGTGTTTTGCAGACTGAAAGGGGTGAATCTTCATCCCAAGCCCGCCATGCTCCTGCTGAGAACTTGGAACAACAGGAGGTAGATAACTACTACAAGCAGGATGTACCTCATCCAGTCATGACCTTT